>NC_135808.1:37684266-37964266 GCF_964213995.1 Mustelus asterias
AGCCTGCGCTGATACATGGTTTCCATCTTTCTGATCGTCTGCCATTCATGTGTCTATCAAGATACAGTTTGAATATTGCTAACATGCCTGCTTTCACCACCTCCACTGGCAGTGAGTTCTAGTCACCACCACCCTCAGTGTGGAAAACTTCCCTGCATATCTCCCCTAAAATGACCACCTCTCATCTTAAACCTGTACCCTCTTGTAGTCCACTCTTCCACCCCAGGAAAAAGCCTCTGACTCTCCACCTTATCTATGCCTCTCATAATTTTGTAGACTGTGATGGATTCTATACTTTATGAGGGGGTGGAGCAACTGGACCAGAGTAAAGATTCACTAATAGGTGGGAGCGAGGAGAGATTGCAACAAAAATGTGTAGGTCACGAGATATAAGAATCATTAATGGCAGCAGAGGTGCTAGTAGGAGCATGAAGATGAGATATCAGAACGTGTTAATGGGAGATTAAAGGTCAGTGCTCAGTGAAAGTAAAACTTCTGAACAAGTGAGAGATGATCTGGCCGGGGAAGGAGGAGAACGGGTTTTGTACTGGGACAAATAAATTATTCAGATATATTAAAGAAGAGGTAATGATGGAGAAGAAAGGTCACAGTCTAAAGTTGAACTCAATGTTGAGTGCTGGGGCTGTGCCTAATCTGAAGATGAGGTGCTGCTTCTCCAGTTTGTGTTGAGCTTCACTGGTATGTTGCAGCAGACTGAGGATGGACATGAGAGCAAGATGCCAAGTTAAAATAGCAAGTGACTGGAAGGTTGAGTCATACTTGAAGACAGAGTGAAGGTGTTCTGCAACGTGGTGACTCAGTCTGCATTTAGTGTTCCCAGTGCAGAGGAGACTGCATCTGGAGCAGTGAATACACTCGACCAAATTGGAGAAGGTGCAAGTGAAACTCTGCTCAACCTGCAACCTTTGGGACTTAGACAGTGAGGATGCAGGAGGTAAAGGGGCAGTTAATCCACTTTCTGTGATTACTAGGGAAGGTGCTGTGGGAATTCGATGAGGTGTTGGGGCAATGGAGGAATGGACCAGGATGTCACAGAGGGAGTGGTCCCTACAGAATACCGCAGGAAATGAGGCGAAGATTTGTTCAGTGGTGGCATCCTGTTGGATGTTGGCAGAAATGGCAGAGGATGATCCTTTGAATTTGAGATGGAGAGGGAGGACAAGAGAGACCCGATCATGGTTCTGGTTTGTTAGCATGGTCTGTTCCTATTCACTGAAACACTCAGGATCCTACAGTAGGCGTCCTGTACACAATATATTGACCAATGTCATTGTGGGCTGGTGTTCCTTCTCCATTGATGGGTTTATAATTTCCAATTCAAAGGAAGCACAATGCTTCCCTGAGAAAGAAATAAAGATTTGTATTTCACTTATATATCGACTTTCACAAACTCAGATGTCCAAAAGTACTTTACAGTCAATTAAGCGCTATTTGACATGAAGTCACCATTGTAATTTAGGAAACATGACAGCGAGCACAGCAATCTCCCATAAACAGTATGTGATAATGACCAGATAATTTGGTTTTGTAACATCGATTGCAGGATCCAGGTGTCAGTGTTGTCTTTGTCTGGGTTTCTGAAGCTGTGAAAGGTGGTAAAGTCCCTGGTGTCAGCTGGAATGGACATGTTAAGGGATTATCTTCTATCAGTACTGCTGTTTAACCATTCTGTTTTCATTCACTCATGAAAGTTATATTGTTTAGACACAGCTCTAAGTCTGTCAGGAATAAAACTCGAGGAATAAACCCACTCTTCCCAGGAAAGCTCAGTGTTAGTTTTAATGAGGTTTTTGAGCTTGTTCTCAAATCCCTCCATGGCCTCTCTTTATCTCTATGAGGAGCGAGAGAGGTAGGAGACTGTAACAGAATGAAAGTGGAGTGGTAACAGGGAGAGTGCAGAGGTAGGAAAGGAGTAAAGAGAGAGGAAATAGAAATATGAGGAGATAAGCAGGAGGACTAAATTACCAGTACCGCCTGTATCTCCCTCACTCCTGTGCATGCTGATCTTACCACTGCACATCATCACTGCTTTGGATGCTGTGGGTCTTCCTCTTCTGATCTGCTGTCAGACACATCCGAGGCTACACATCCCACACTGATGTCAGTTTGAATGCCTCCGAGGATGAAGAATGTTATTCCCACACTAGAAATCTCTGTCAAACATTTACCAGGGGAACTGAGACAGCAGCTGCAATAAGTGAGGTTTTATTCAGATGGGACAATGACAAGTTTAAATCCCCACCTGATCTGCTGCTCAAAGTCACCTCCGTTTCACCGGTCAGTTTCCCAAGTTTCAGGAAACTCATGTAACTCCAGAAATATTAGGATTGGCTGTGGGAGACGTCAATCAGAGAGCCCACCCACTCTGCCCATTCTCTCCTCTTCCTCTTTCACAGCTGCTTCACTTCCTGTAGGGACTGAAAACCAAGTGAGGAGATGGTGAGTGAAGGAGCACAATTTATAATAATTACATTGCATAATATCCACACTAATGTTCAGGCAGTCTGACTATCCTGTGAGGAATCAGGTGTGGAAATGCCCCTTATGCTGTGTGAGAAGATCCAGCTGAGAGACCTGTTTACTCGGTGCTTTGTGCTGAGCTGTTTGATTGGAGCTGTGTGTTGGATATTGAGTGTGTTTATTGGAAGCATTCCCCTTCTGATTTACAGGCTGAGTTTTGTTGATGGGTCATTGCTGAATATGAGAAGGTGAGGTGTAATTATCTGGGAGGGCAGAGACACATTTATTGAAATGTCTTTTACTGTTTTAACGATTTTACCTGAAGGCCTCGGCCTTTCCCAGAAGCCTGGGCTTGGATTTGCTAGTTTTGCCCAGTGCTGTGTCTGAGAGCTGAATTTGGGATGTGCAGTCTGAGTGAGTGCAGTGTATCTAATTTCCCAGGATAAACCAGAACCCTCCAATCAGCTACACTGAAGCAATATTTTCCTTTGAATCATAGAATCCTACAGTGCAGAAGGAGGCCATTAGGCCCATCGAATCTGCACTGCCCACAATCCCATCCAGAATCTATCCCCATAACCCCATGTATTTACCCTAGCTAGCCCCCCTGACACTAAGGGTCAATTTAGCAAGGCCAATCAACCTAACTCACACATCTTTGGACTGTGGGAGGAAACCGGAGCACCCAGCGAGAAAACCCACACAGACATGGGGAGAACGTGCAGACTCCACACAGTCACCCAAGGCCAGAATGTACATGCCGCTTCCAGCACTTTCTGCCCAGTGTGTTTTAGAGTCATAGTTTTACAGCACAGCAAGATGTCCTTCTGCCCATCCTGTCTGCAACCGCCATTAAGCATCTATCTGCTGTAATCCCGTTTTCCAGCACATGCTCTATTGCTTTGCATTTTATGGCATTTCAAATGTTTCTTGAATGTGAGGGTTCCCATCTCCACCACACTTTAAGACAGTGAGTTCCAGATTCCCACCATCCTCTGGGTGAAAAAAGATTCTATGTCTTGAATCTCCTGCCTCTTACCTTAAATGTATGCCTCCCTGGTTAGCAAACCCAGCCTAACCAGTCTGTCTTCACAGCTGAACTGCTCCAGCCCAATCAACATCCTAGTCCCCAGGTGGCAACCTTCTGCCTTTAGACCCTTTACATCAAGCCCCCTCCTCAATGATGTGCCCTGGCGATTGTATTTCTTCCGCCAGCCTGAATTAGAACGTGCAGCTCCTGTTTGTAGATCTGAGGGGTCTTCGAAATTCCTTGCAGGCATTGCACCTCTTTTACCAGGACCTTCTCAAAATCTGGGGCACAGTCGCTTCGCACTGCAGTGCTCTCATCTGTCTGGAGTCACGGCAGTCATCCGGAACCCGCTGCTCAGGAATCTGCTTCTCCACCAATACCATTTCCAGTGGCTGATGAGAGACAGGCTGTAGCTGCTGGGATGATCAGGGTTGGGACATACTGGGTGGCAAGAAATGGCTAGGTGATAACTCATAAATTGGCTCAGTGTACAGTGGTGAGCATCCGACTTGCAACCGATGCCATGATGCCATCCAAGACCTCAAGATGGTCATGCTCAGTCCCAACATCACACATGGTCTCAAGGAGGAACAGCTGTGTCGTGGAATCCTGCTTGAGTGTACCCTTGCTCGCTTGGAATTTCACATTGGCCCCAAGCCCAGACCTGCTCTCCTGGGGCTGGACCCTCTCCACTTGAGCTGTCTCATGAAAATTCCCTCCGTGCCTTTTGCCACGGAATGGAGGGGTTTCCTGTATGTGCTGCACACCTTCTACTTCCTTGTCCTTGCCCATCACCCGGACTTGGCATGCCTTGTTGCTGTCTGGCGACAGAGGTCCCCAGTGACAGTCCCTCTGTGGAGGGGTCATCCACCCGATTAGCATCGGGGATCTGAAATGAAGGGTGTTGCATGCAGCAGGTCCATACAACCGCCGACTGCACTGGTACACGGGCTCCCAAGAAACCTGCGCTTTTTGCAGTCTTGTGGAGTCCGTGGACCATGACTTTGTTAATGGTCTTCGGCTAAACTCCCTTTTAGTTAGTTAAACATTTTTTATTTCTGTTTTGTTTGCACTTCAACCATGCTCCTCACCTACAGTCACCGGTGCGGTGGGGGGCAGGGAAGGAGGAAGACCTCCTCATGAACCTGCTCCTGGGCCTGGCCAAGCCTGCCATCAACAGGTCCTGGCAGTGGGTGACTGAGGGGGTCCGACCTGACTGTCTGTCCCTCTACCATAACTAATGCGTGATTGAGTGTCCCTGGAGATGGAACATACAGTGTCCACATGCACCATTGAGGCCTCTGTGCTCGTTGGGCACTGCAGAACAGGAGTGTATTATTGACTCTTTTAATCACCTTTTGAATTGATGTTTTCAATTTCATTTGTGCGTTGTTTTTATTTTGGGCTGTCCCCCTTTAAGGATCTGCTCTCCTTTCATTGTCCCTTAGTTTATTTAATTCAGTTTAATTTGATCAACCAAAAGGAATGGCAACATCCTAGTGAATCTCCTCTGCACCCTCTCTAGTACAGTCACATCCTTCCTAAGTTGGCGACCAGAACTGCACACAGTACTCTAGCTGTGGCCCAAGAGCATTTTGTAAGCTCCATCGTCACCTCCCTGTTCTTGTATTCTATGCCTCAGCTTATAAAGGCAAATATCCCATATGCCTTCTTAACCACCTTCTTTACCTGTCCTGCTGCCTTCAGGGTATTATGGATATGTATCCCAAGGTCCCTCTGGTCCTCTGTACTTCCTAGCATCCTGCCATTCATTGTGTCTTCCTTGCCTGGTTCATCCCAAAGTTAAAGTTTATTTATTTATTAGACACAAATAAGGCTTACATTACCACTGCAATGAAGTTACTGTGAAATTCGCCTAGTCGCCACATTCCAGCGCCTGTTCGGGTCAATGCACCTAACCAGCACGTCTTTCAGACTGTGGGAGGAAACTGGAGCACCCGGAGGAAACCCACGCAGACACAGGGAGAATGTGCAAACTCCACACAGACAGTGACCCAAGCTGGGAATCGAACCCCGGTCTCTGGCACTGTGAGGCAGCAGTGCCAACCACTGTGCCACCGTGCCGCCCCAAAATGCAGCATCTCAAAATTTTAAGGGTTAAATTTCACTTGCCACTGTTCTGCCCATCTGGCCAGCCATCTATATCATTCTACAATCTCAGGCTTTATTCCTTGCTATTTGCCACACCATCAATTTTAATGTCATCTGTGAAGTTACTGATTATACACATCCAGATCATTGCATTACAAACTGTGAGGGACCCAGCACTGATCGCTGCAAGATACCACTGGGCATAGGTTGCCAGTCACAAAAACTACCTCTGACCATTATCCTCTGCCTCCTGCCATTTGGCCAATTTTGGATCCAATTTGCCAAATTGCCCTGAATTCGATGGGTTCTATTTCATGCGGAACATTGTCAAAAGTCTTAGTGAAGTCCATGTAGACTACATCTACTGCACTGCCCTCATTTATATACCTAGTCACCTCCTTAAAAAAATAAAATTTGTTAGATATAATCTCCCCATAACAATTCGGAAAACAAGATGAGAAATTTCAAAATCTCCATTGAATTAACGTAGCTCCTGAGTGTGTTTTATATTCAAAACATACTCTCAGGGAAAAATTGGTCTTCACCAGCACAACTTGAGCTCAAAGTGAATTGATAGCCTGTTTTACATTCCGCCCGACTGTCTTTTCCATTGTCCTCACAGTGACTGGGAAGAAGTCTGGGTGGAGGAAAGAAAGTAGCCACGTTGTCTGCTCCTGGTCACTAACCAGTGTCCTTGCTGCGGACAGAGGGTGTGCGACATTCAAGTGATGAAAAAAGAAGACTGATTCCCACACAGGGGAATAGCAGACTGGCACTCACTGTGGAATAATCTCTAAATGAGAAGTCAGCCCCTTAAACAAAGGAGCAGAGGGAGTTGGAAGAAATCATGTTTCCTTTTCCTGCTTTACAGAAAGATTGTACCATACTACACCAGAGAATACAGAGAGGATAGACACCACAGATAGATTCTGATCGCCACCAAAGGAGCAACTGCACAACTGTGGGAAGACATCCAGTCCCTTCATAGGATTGCTTAACACGGGGAAGGTTGGACAGTGAAACAATCATCTGGAAATCAGTCATATCATCAGATCGGAAATTGGACAGTAGTGTGCAACCTTCCATTAGAATCAACCTTTCGGAAGGTTCAGCTGTGGGCAATTGGTCAGAGTGAAGCTGGGAAGAAGTGTGATTGAGAGTTTCAAATCATTTATTCTGCTTCTTTAACCACTCCTACAGGTGAGAGGCTGTGTGAGGAGGGCTCCACAGGTTCACAAGACATCCTAACAGATGAGATGCATCCGTTGACCATCAGTAACACAAGGGCAGCTATATAGAAGAGAAACCATTCCAACTTGACATGTGTGATCAAGCTTTTGCAAATCCATTTACGTTCACAGATCACCAATAAGCCATACTGGGTGGAAGTCATTCGAATCTGAGCTGTGTAACAAGGGGTTTGCTCAGTTATCAGATCTGGTGAATCACTGGCTCATTCACACAGGGAAAAAGCAACGCACATGTGAGGTTTGTGACAAATCATTCTCGTTGTCATCGGAAATCTGCAAACACCAACGCTTTCAAACTGGGGAAAAACTGTTCACATGTAAGTGTGTGAGAAATCATTCTCCGATTCATTGAATCTCCGCAGGCACCAACATATTCACACAGACGTGAAATCATTCAAGTGTAAGGTGTGCAAAATCTTTCTCATCATCATTGCATCTTTGTGTATACCAACACATTCACATGGGCGAAAAACCATTCACGTGCGAGGTGTATGAGAAATCATTCTCATCATCAAACTACTTCCATAAACACCAACAGACTCTCACGAGGGAGCAACAGTTTAAGTGTGAAGTGTGTGACAAATCATTCTCAACATCAGGCAACCTCTGTAAACATCAACGTCTTCACACAGGGGAGAAACCGTTCAAGTGTGAAGTGTGTGAAAAATCATTCTCGACATCAGGTAACCTCTGCAAACATCAACACACTCACACAGGGGAGAAACCATTCACGTGTGCAGTGTGTGCAAATTCATTCTCAACATCAGCGAGCCTTCGCATACACCAACGCATTCACACTGGGGAGAAACCATTCCGGTGCGAGGTGTGTGACAAATCATTCTCTACATCATCAAATCGCCTTGTTCATCAGAGGGTTCACACAGGGGAGAAACCATTCAAGTGTGAGATTTGCAGTAAATCTTTCGCAAAATCTACAAGACTCCTGACACACCAGAGGATTCACACAGGGGACAAACCCTTCAGGTGTGAGGTTTGTGAGAAGTCTTTCATCCAATTGTCTGATCTCCTGACACACCGGTGGATTCACACAGCGGAGAAACCCTTCAAATGCAAGGTGTGTAACCGAGCCTTCGCAAAGTCATCTATGCTCATGAAACACCAAAGCATTCACACTGGAGAGAAACCGTTTAAGTGTGAGGTGTGTGAGAAATCGTTCTCAGAATCATCGAATCTCCACAGACACCGACGCATCCACACTGGGGAGAGGCCATTCAAATGTGAAGTGTGCAGCAAATCATTCTCGCGGTCATCTCACTTTCGTGTACACCAACGCCTTCACACAGGGGAGAAACCATTCCAGTGTGAGCTATGTAATAAGGGATTTGCACAATTATCAGGCTTGTTAAATCACCGGCTCATTCACACAGGGGAGAAGCCATTCACGTGTGATGTGTGCGACAAATCATTCTCTCAGTCATCGAGCCTCCACGTGCACCAACGTATTCACACTGGGGAAAAACCATTCCCTTGTAAGGTGTGTGACAAATCATTCTTGACATCTTCGGAATTTTGCAAACACCAACGCACTCACACTGGAGAGAAACCGTTCACATGTAAGGTGTGTGAGAAATCATTCTCGGATTCATCGAATCTCTGCAGACACCAACGCATTCATACACGAGAGAAACCTCGTGTGAAGTGAGTAAGAAAGCATTCTCTATCATCGGATCTCAGTGTTCACCAACTCACGCACACGGGAGTAAAGATTCAAGTGTGAGGTGTGTAGTACGGACTTTGCACAATTATCAGGCCTGTTAAATTACCGGCACATTCGTACAGTGAAGAAGCCCTTCAAATGTGTTACCTAGCCTCACACAGTAAACAACGCTCATGAAACATTGACACATCCACACTGAGGAAAAGCTATTGAGGTGTGACTGAGTCTTCAGACTGTCAGCGACACTTGTGAAGTACCAATGTGTTCACACATGGGAGAAATCATTCACATGTAAGGTGTGTGACATCATTATTAGTGTCTTCAAGCCTCCTGTCCAGTAGAGCAACCACAGAGTGGAATAACCCTTCAAGTGTGAAGGTTTGTGACAACTAATCTCCTGCTCCACCAACACACTCTCACGGAAGAGAACTCTTATCTTTGTGAGTTCCTGGGGTTGCAATGAAAGGACTTCAACATCTCTGGTCTGTAGAGGGAGAGAATGAGCCAGGAATCCCATTCTTCATCAGTGAGCCCAGCTGGGAAGTCAGGGGGAGGGCAGGATGTGTCTCGGCTGTGACAGTCTCCATTGTCTCACAACATTCCCTGTCCTGCTGGGAAAAGAAACTTGCTGTCAAAGCTTTCCGTCTTGCATTCATCAGGTTAATCCATAAGAATACCAAATGGTGAAGAAAACAATTTATACTGCATGAGAAGACGGTGCTGATTGGGAGAGGTGTTGCCATGGAGAATGCACTGGTAACTGATGACAAACCAGGCAAGGTATTGCCCTGGGAAATGAACCAGGGAATGTCTGTCTCTAAGCTTTTGTTCAATTGAAAAAGGCTCACTATGTATGTGCTCCTTTTGTCTACAAAGGACAGGGGCCTGTGTGTGAATATATGTTGCTTCTTAGCTTCTATTCACACTCAATTCAGGAGAATGTGTGTCAGCATTTTCCCTGCTCTGGACAAGACGGCAATACCTCAGTAGTTTTCCACAGCATGATTTATCTCCCTTCTTGAAGATAGTTACAACTGTCACATTCCTGAAATCGGCAAAATTATTTTTCCTCCCAAATCCATAGGATGAGTTCATGGAGTCTTGATGTGAGCAGAAGTCCACTAACATTGAAGCCCTCAGCTGGAATACCATCAGGGCCGCAGGATTTGTTGTTTTTCATCTGTTTGATTGTTTGTTGTAGCTCTCCCATCGATGGTGACTCACCCATGGATTCTACCACAGGCACTGGGGGACAGACTGGAGGCTATCAGCTTCACTGTGGATTCATGATTGAGGAGTTGTTCAATATGTTCTTTCCAGCATTAACAGATGGCATTGACATTCCTAAGAAGAGAAACGCCATCCTGTGAACAAAAGCAATTGAGCCCATTTGACCTCGATCTATAGATGACCCTGCTGATTTCAAAACCATTTTGTATATCATGATGATCAGATTCTTGATTTTTCCTGGGATTTCTCTTCCCACCACATGTACTTTATTTTTTGATTTGTCTTTCATCTCACTGTTTGAGAATTGAGTTGGATATGTGAAGATTTTCCAGACTGTCTGTGAGCTGCTCCTGGAATTCCTCCCTTCGGTTGGGCTGTTTTAGGGCTGAGAGATTGATCTTCTTCCCCTTGGACGTTTGGGTCTTGTGATGTCTTGGTGCTGGGTGGATGTTCATCACCAATCAAACAAGTTGATGATCTGTCCCGCAGGCATCAGTTTCCCACGTGAATCGAGTGATGCAGACATTACTGAGAACTTTAAACATTGAGTTGTTGTTTAACTTTTTATCAAACCTTTGTATAATTCATAATTTACAATAAATTCACTTTTTAGTTTAAATCAGATTACCTTGTTAATTTGTCAATTGATCTGTCAATGTCCATTTGTATCTTTCCACTCACACCCACATTGCTAACTGTGTCATCTCACTTAAAATCACCAGTAAACAAACTCGGACTATTCCTCCATCAAAGTCATTGATCAACATAATGAAAAGCTGAGTCTCCAGTTCAGATCCCTAAGGGATCCCACTGGGCACATCCCGATAAACAGAGAACACTCCCTTTATCGCAACTCTCTGTTTCTGATCTCCCCAACAAATTATCAACGTGGGTTTCCTTCCACTGTCCAAAAGACTTGCTGGTTAGGTACATTGGCCATGCTAAATTTCCCCTCAGTTTACCCAAACAGGATCAGAGAGTGGCGACTAGGGGGTTTTCACAGTAACTTCATTGCAGTGTTAATGTAAGCCTATTTGTGACAATAATAAATTTAACCTTTGTGCCATACAATGCTGAAGTACCACGGAGAGTATAGGAACCATCTCATCATTGATTTCAGTAAGGACAGAGGCTGTATCATTGGCAACTTTTTCC
The DNA here is from genome assembly GCF_964213995.1 of Mustelus asterias. Classification (NCBI taxonomy): domain Eukaryota; kingdom Metazoa; phylum Chordata; class Chondrichthyes; order Carcharhiniformes; family Triakidae; genus Mustelus; species Mustelus asterias. The sequence goes on from NC_135808.1 coordinate 37,695,203, forward strand.
AGGACTGAGATTATGTTGTCTTCTTGCGTCAACCTCCCAATCCTATACCAGGGGAGCATGGCGGCAAGGAAGTTTTCTACTCTCATAATGGTACTTTGATGTCTCATCAGAGGAGGAAGATGGGGAAAATGATAAATGCATGGGACTGCATATCCAAGGTAACATGACCCCTTCCACCTGGCAGGGAGCCAAGGGTATGCCTTATCGTTGCAAATCCAATACATGCCATTGAGTGTCAGGTAGGTGTTTTTTCCTCTGAAGCAATAGGAGACATTACAGGACCAATCATCACTGAGTGGACCCATGCATAGACAGTTGGTTAGACTCACAGTGGAAGGAAACCGAAGCACCTGGAGAAAACCCACGTAGACACGGGGAAAACATGCAGACTCCGCACAGACAGTGACCCAAGCCTGGCATTGAACCCAGGTGCCTGGTGCTGTGAGGCAGCAGTGCTAACCACTATGCCGCCCAACTGGACTTTGTCCTGGTGGCCAGGGGTGGAACATGTGCCTTATTTGGCGTAACTTAGGAACAAGTGACATTCACTTGTTCCTAAGTTACTCCCAGGGCCTTCCTTACTCTCAACACATAATATCCCCTTTGGTTTTGGTACCATTTGTTTCAAGGTGAAACCGGGAGCTGGGTTTGATGTGTGAAAGATGGGTGTATACCTCTGCATGTTACCCGGCCTGCCAGAACAGGATGTACTTTGGTAAAATTCAATCCTGTCATAAATACTGGAGTAACCTGGTGCCATTTTTCTAGGGTACCTAAAGGTCTGGGCAAGTTGGTCCCACAATCAATTCAGATCATGTCAGGGGTATTGGTCACAAGGGTATTCTCCCCTCAGCATGAGTAGGGATGTGTGAGCAAACCCAACACACCTGAATAGATTAGAAATTCTAGCATATGAATATGACATGTACAGGTAAGTGTTGACATGCAGTTCCCAAGGGGAACAACGGATGGCTTTAGGTAATGGCCCTATCTGAATCAAGAATAGTAAACTCAACAATATAATAGAAAAACGTAATCATTTTGACAATCAACTATCGACAGCCTCTATAGCTCTCTTCTATATCTCTTGATTGTTGACTAGTATCGGGTAAGTAAAATGATTTATTCCAATTTTGCGCAGCAACCGTGTTGCATTCAGTTACATGCCAATTATCCAATGTTGTCCAGATGATTGTCTGCTGCGGTCCTGTTCGGCGAAGTAACAGGTGCCCCTAGTGGTAGCAGTACTCTGTAGATATAACCAAAACGCCTTTCGGCTCTCAATTAGTATTACATTAATCATACCATTTATATCCTTTCCCTCCTTACGTCCTCGATTCCCGTACTCCATAGCTTGGCTACTCTAGTGGCCCATTTATACTTTCCTTTCACTAGAATATACACGTGTCAAGTCAAAATATTCCAATTAATTGAATTACACTCAATATCCCAATTCCCTTTTGCAGTTTAAATTCTGATCTCCATCTTCCCAATTACTTAATTCTATTCAGTTTGCTTCATGACATCTTTAAAACAGAAATTAAAACTTTCTATTTGATTCCAGGCAGTAACTTATTTTGATTGCTCGTTCTTTGTCTTAAATCACATCATTTTTAAGGTAGTGTGCACATTTTCTTATGTCATAATTATCCCAAATTCAGAAAACGGTGTTGTGGGTTTTCAAATGTCCATTAGTTTCTATCTTATCTCTTCATTTAAAAAACTTTGTTCCTTCATCCATAGCTACCAACTAAACTACGTTTTTATTATTTTTCCTCTTGGAATCCCTTTAAGTGTCTCTTTTTCATCACCATTAATGTTCTCATTATCCATCAAATGAATCTCACTTTTAATTGTGTTCTACTCTGTTCAACTATCAGCCCTCCTATAACTTCGCTGTTCACTTCTCCACATCTCATCTGTACATCACACAGTTGTTCCTTTCCTTCAATATTCATCTATCCCACTGAGTTAGTTCCCTCATCCCTAACTATAATAATCTGCTAGTTTAGTGATAGCAGCAGGCTTTCCCATTGAGTCCACCTTGCATCTGATAGTTTTTAACCTTCCCATATTCAAACTTTGCAACAGGCTGTGCTCTGTGTTCGGAACCAATTCTCCCAGTCTTGTGATTGGTTCACTAACTTTGAACACCCACACCACACAATCCAACTAGAATGCTGTTATTGCTGTAGGAGTTTTTCAGAGAGTTAAGTATTATACTAGCTTTACGCAGGACATTTCTCTTTATTAATACAGCTTAGCAAATAGAAAGAACTCGTCGGACACAGTTGTTTCTGGTTGAAGATGTGTTTTATTGACCCAGGCCTGGTTTCCACCATGGAAGGAGACTGATTTAAGACAGATCACTCTAATTAAATTATTAAAACATTTGGTAATTATACTTCTTCAGAAATCATCTGCCTGCCTACTCTGTCCATCTTATTAGGATCCACCAATCATGTTAATATAGATTACTTACCTTGGCCAATTACATCCTACTCTCTGACAACATGAGAATTCATTGATCCGTATAATCTAGAGGCTCTCACTCACTTGTCTCTTAGCACCTTTTATTATGTAAGTAGTAGAGTTCAAAGGTAACTTTCTCACTGACTCTCTGTAGAGTTCAAGAGTTGCCATTCCCACTGTCTGCTAAGCATCCCTTATCAGCACTAAATGAATTGTCCTATTCGTTTAGTGTCTGGGAACTATACTGATTAAAAACTATGCTCTTGCTATATTGTTCTTAAAGAATGTGGCTCATCTCACTTAGCTTTCATCCCATTATGCCTTGGGGCAGTCTGTATTTGGCCAAGATGTACAGAATTCTTTCAGAAATACATATTTAAAATCTCTACAGTGGTTATATGTGTTACTATGCATCTGTACCTTTGTAATTCCAGGTACGTCATACCTCTTCTGTACTATATTCATTTCTAAATTAGTCTATCCTGATTTTTGTCTTTTAGGATCAGACTATCATTATTTCCTCTAACCGGTCACTATAGCAGTGTAATAATTCCCACCATTGTCAGAGGGCACTAAAGCCGGTGTTGTTGCTAAAAGTTGTTCAGTAGTGGTGAGTGCAACCTCGCACTCGCCCACCCATTCTATCTTTTGTAACTCCTCACTATATGCCCTACTCTCTTTTACTAGATTTTAATTCAGGCTGATAATTTCTGCTATGTTGAAAATCTCCATATAACTCCTCGAATGTCTTGAAGCTGCTGCAAATCTTGCAGTTACCTGAAAAACAAAAACACAAAGATCCATCCTGCTTGGGATAGAATGGGTTAATTCTCTGCTAGTTTCAGAAGGGGTGAAGGAAAGTTCTCAAATGGACGTCATTACATCAGCACTTTTTAAACAATCTATCAAACATTCAGAACCAGCGATTAATTCCTTTCTCAGAATCTAATTCTGGAACTATCTTTTCATTGCCAATTGTATGAGGAATATATCTTTGAACCTGACAAGAAGTTTCAATCCAAGATCAATCCAAAACAAGATTTTTCATAATCATTTCAAATATCCGAAATTTTAATTAACCCTACTAAGATTATCACATTTTCAAACTTATTCCACATCACTCCAGCCTATGCTTAAAATTTGCACATTTAATTGTTTCCATAAATCTGAATTATAAATTAACACAGGCACTAATTTCAGAGTAGTTTAAAGTCAAATCAATTGTTTGCTGAAATAGTTAACTTTCCTACAGACCCCAAGCGGAACTTAGGATGCAATATAGAGATAGCCACAGCTCATAAATTTTAAAAAGGTTACTTTACACTTCCAGTTTCTTAAAGTGATAAAGCACAAAATCACTGTCAAATTAAAAAATAAAAACAAAATTCATAATCTCCGATGTATATAAATTCTTAATTATCAAATTAGGAACCGAAGTTAGTGAAATCTCTGCCAGCTAAAAACATAAGAGATAAAATAAATATGCTGTCACAATTTCTTCAGACTAAGACAAAGGAAAGAGCACGTGGTTTCCTCCAAGCTTTAAATCCTTTCTTATCACAATTTGAACCTAGGATTATTCAAAGTTCAAATTGGCCATTTGAAACTCCAATTTATATACTTTGAATTTAAAATTCCAATTTACTTTCCAACAAAGTAACTTCCCACACATGAATATTATATATGTATGTATATCCTATATCTCGAGAACAACTGTGGCCATCAATTATATTCAAGATTAAGGAATTTCAAAAGCTTATCATAGAATCATAGAGTGCAGGAGGAGGCCATTCGGCCCATCAACTCTGCACCGACCACAATCCCAATGATCTTATTTCAATTTGCACTTTAATCCAATCCACTCTGGTTGGAGTCATACCTGGTACATAGGAAGATGGTTGTGGTTGTGCAGGGTCAGTCATCTCAGCTCAAGGACATCTCTGCAGGAGTCCCTCAGAGTAGCATCCTAGGCCCAACAATCTTCAGCTGCTTCATCAATGACCTTCCCTCCGTCATAAGGTCAGAAGTGGGGATGTTCGCCGATGATTGCACAATGTTCAGCACCATTCGCGACTCCTCAGATACTGAAGCAGTCCATGTTCAAATGCAACAAGATCTGGACAATATCTAGGCTTGGGCTGACAAGTGGCAAGTAACATTCGCGCTACACAAATGTCATCACCAATAAGAGACACTCTAACCACCACCCCTTGACATTCAATGGTGTAACCATCATTGAATCACCCACTGTCAACATCCTTGGGGTTAACATTGATCTGAAACTCAACTGGACTCACCACATAAACATAGTGGCACACAGAGCAGGTCAGAGGCTAGGAATACTGCGGCAAGTAACTCACCTCCTGACTCCCCAAAGCCTATCCACCATCTACAAGGCACAAGTCAGGAGTGTGATGGAATACTTCTCACTTGTCTGGATAGGTACAGCTCCAACAATACTCAAGAAGGTTGACACCATTCAGGACAATGCCACCATTGAGTGGCACCACATGTACAAATATTCAATCCCTCCACCACCGACGCTCACACCATTAGGGTTTGTGTCCTGTTTGTGTATGATTGCTCATGAGGCACATTGACTGTGTGAAAGCCTTGTCACAAAAAGCACACCTGAATTGTTTGTCTCCAGAGGAGATCCTCTGGTGCTTGAGATCAGAGGAGTGTGTGAAAGTTTTGTCACAAATATCATGCCTAAAGTTTCATCCCTGTGTAAATCATCTGGTGTCCCAGGAAGCTCGAAGATGTCACAAAAGCTTCAATGGAAACATCACACTTGGTATTACTCCCCTTTGTGGCTCCTCTGATGGAATAAGAGGGTTGACAACCTTGTAAAAGATTTGTCGCACACCTCACACGTGAATGGTTTCTCTCCTGTGTGAATGCATTGATGTCTGCGGAGAGTCCCTGACTGTGAGAATGATTTGTCACAGACCTCACATCTGAACGGTTTCTCCTGTGTGTGAATACGCTGGTGAATGCAGAGATCTGATGATGACAAGAATGATTTGTCACACACATCACACTTGAATGGTTTCTCTCCTGTGTGAATGGGCCAGTGTGCACGGAGATCTGATGCCAATGAGAATGATTTGTCACACACTTCACACTTGAATGGTTTCTCTCCTGTGTGAATACTTTGGTGTCTGTGGAGGTTCCCTAACAGCGAAAATGATTTGTCACATACATCACATGTGAATGGCTTCTCGCCTGTGTGAATGCGTTGGTGTACACGGAGAACTGATGACAATGAGAATGGTTTGCCACACAATGTACACTTGAATGGTTTCTCCCCTGTGTGAATCAGTTGGTGTCTGCGAAGAATTGAAGCCAGTGAGAATGATTTGTCACACACCTTGCACTTGAATGGTTTCTCCCCTGTGTGAATACGTTGGTGCCTGCGGAGAATCGATGAATCTGAGTATGATTTCATGCACAACTTGCATGTGAATGGTTTTTCCCCTGTGTGAGTATGCTGGTGTATGAGGAAATCCGTTGAAGACAAGAATGCCTTGTCACACACCTTACACTGAAAAGGTTTCTCACCTGTATGAATGCGCTGGTGTCTGTAGAGAGTTGACGACAGTGAGAATGATTTGCCACACACTTCGCATGTGAATGGTTTTTCCCCTGTGTGTATGGTTCGGTGATTTACCAAGCCCGCTAACTGTGCAAAGCCCTTGTTACACACCTCACATTTGAATGTCTTCTCCCCCGTGTGAATGCGTCGGTGATTTACAAGCGTTGATGATGCTCTGAAGGCTCGGTCACACACCTCACATTTGAATGGTTTGTCTTCCATGTCACTGACCTTGTGTTAAACGCTATACAGCAGGTGCATTTGGTGTGTTAACTGATTCTGTGGAGACCTCCTCACACTTGAAAAGCTTGTCACTTGTAAGAACGAATAAGACGTGATGAATGATTGAAACTCTCAGCACAGTTGGAGCCCACTCACACTTCTTTCCAGCCTCACCCTGACTGATCACTGACAACTGAACCTTCGGAAAGTTTGATTCTGATGGAAGGTTCCACATCACGGACCAGTTTCAGATCTGATATGTCCACTGACCTGATACATTTCCAAATGAATGTTTCACTGTCCAACCTTCTGTCTGTTGAGCAATGCTGTGAACATAGAACATAGAACATAGAACATAGAACATAGAACATTACAGCGCAGAACAGGCCCTTCGGCCCACGATGTTGCACCGACCAGTTAAAAAAAAAACTGTGACCCTCCAACCTAAACCAATTTCTTTTCGTCCATGAACCTATCTACGGATCTCTTAAACGCCCCCAAACTAGGCGCATTTACTACTGATGCTGGCAGGGCATTCCAATCCCTCACCACCCTCTGGGTAAAGAACCTACCCCTGACATCGGTTCTATAACTACCCCCCCTCAATTTAAAGCCATGCCCCCTCGTGCTGGATTTCTCCATCAGAGGAAAAAGGCTATCACTATCCACCCTATCTAAACCTCTAATCATCTTATATGTTTCAATAAGATCCCCTCTTAGCCGCCGCCTTTCCAGCGAAAACAATCCCAAATCCCTCAGCCTCTCCTCATAGGATCTCCCCTCCATACCAGGCAACATCCTGGTAAACCTCCTCTGCACCCTCTCCAAAGCCTCCACATCCTTCCTGTAATGTGGGGACCAGAACTGCACACAGTACTCCAAGTGCGGCCGCACCAGAGTTGTGTACAGTTGCAACATAACGCTACGACTCCTAAATTCAATCCCCCTACCAATAAACGCCAAGACACCATATGCCTTCTTAACAACCTTATCTACTTGATTCCCAACTTTCAGGGATCTATGCACACATACACCTAGATCCCTCTGCTCCTCCACACTATTCAAAGTCCTCCCGTTAGCCCTATACTCAACACATCTGTTATTCCTACCAAAGTGAATTACCTCACACTTCTCCGCATTAAACTCCATCCGCCACCTCTCGGCCCAACTTTGCAACCTGTCTAAGTCTTCCTGCAGACTACGACACCCTTCCTCACTGTCTACCACACCACCGACTTTGGTGTCATCAGCAAATTTGCTAATCCACCCAACTATACCCTCATCCAGATCATTAATAAATATTACAAACAGCAGTGGCCCCAAAACAGATCCCTGAGGTACACCACTTGTAACCGCACTCCATGATGAATATTTACTATCAACCACCACCCTCTGTTTCCTATCCGCTAGCCAATTCCTGATCCAATTTCCTAGATCACCCCCAATCCCATACATCTGCATTTTCTGCAGAAGCCTACCATGGTGAACCTTATCAAACGCCTTACTAAAATCCATATATACCACGTCCACTGCCTTGCCCCCATCCACCTCCTTGGTCACTTTCTCAAAAAACTCAATAAGGTTAGTAAGGCACGACCTACCTGCCACAAAACCATGCTGACTATCACCTATCAATTCATTACTCTCCAAATAACTATAAATCCTATCCCTTATAATTTTTTCCAACATCTTGCCGACAACAGAAGTGAGACTCACCGGTCTATAATTCCCGGGGAAGTCTCTGTTCCCCTTCTTAAACAATGGGACAACATTCGCTAACCTCCAATCTTCTGGTACTATACCAGAGGCCAACGACGACCTGAAGATCAGAGCCAGAGGCTCTGCAATCACTTCTCTTGCCTCCCAGAGAATCCTTGGATAAATCCCATCCGGACCAGGGGATTTATCTATTTTCAGACCCTCCAGAATATCCTGCACATCCTCCTTATCAACTGTAATACTGTCTATTCTACTCCCTATTCTACTCCCTTGCAACCCAGTGTCCTCCTCAGCTATATTCATGTCCCCTTGCGTGAACACCGAAGAGAAATATTGGTTCAATGCTTCACCAATCTCCTCCGGTTCCACACATAACTTCCCTCTGCCATCTATAACTGGCCCTAAACTTGCCCTAACCAACCTTCTGTTCTTGACATACCTATAGAACGCCTTAGGATTCTCTTTAACCCTATCCGCCAAAGTCTTCTCATGTCCCCTTTTAGCCCTTCTAAGCTCGCTCTTCAACTCCCTCTTAGCCAATCTAAAGCTTTCTAGTGCACTACCCGAGTGCTCACGTCTCATCCGAACATAAGCCTCCTTTTTCTTTTTAACCAACAAAGAAACTTTTTTGGTGCACCACGGTTCCCTAGCCCTACCAATTCCTCCTTGCCTGACAGGGACATACCTATCACAGACTCGCAGTAGCTGCTCCTTGAAAAAACTCCACATGTCGGACGTTCCCAGTCCCTGTAATCTCCTAGTCCAACCTATGTTTCCTAATTCTCTCCTAATAGCCTCATAATTACCCTTCCCCCAGCTAAAACCACTGGCCCGAGGTTCATGCCTATCCCTTTCCATCACTAAGGTGAACGTAACCGAATTGTGGTCACTATCACCAAAATGCACACCAACTTCCAAGTCTAGCACCTGGTCTGGCTCATTTCCCAGCACCAGATCCAATATAGCCTCACCTCTAGTTGGCCTGTCTACATACTGAGTCAAAAAACCTTCCTGCACGCTTTGAACAAAAACTGACCCCTCTAACGAGCTAGAGCTATAACAATTCCAGTCAATATTAGTCAAGTTAAAATCCCCCATAACAATTGCCCTATTACTTTCACTCCTAAGCAGGATTGACTCCGCAATCCTTTCCTCAACCTCTCTAGAACTTTTAGGAGGTCTAAAAGAACCTTCGGAAAGTTTGATTCTGATGGAAGGTTCCACATCACGGACCAGTTTCAGATCTGATATGTCCACTGACCTGATACATTTCCAAATGAATGTTTCACTGTCCAACCTTCTGTCTGTTGAGCAATGCTGTGAAGGGACTGGATATCTTCCCACAGTAGTATAGTTGTTCCTTGGGTGATGGTCAGGATCTATCTGCGGTATCTATCCTCTCTGTATTCCCTGGTGTAGTACGATGCAATCCTTCTGTAAAACAGGAAAAGGAAACATGATTTCCTTCTTTGCTTAAAGGACTGACTCCTCAATTACAGACAGTTCCACGGTGAGTATCAGTCTGCTATTCCCCTGTGTGGGGAACAGATGCAAGTCCTTTTTCCTCACTTGACTCTCACACATCCTCTGCTTCCAGCATGGACACTGGACAGTGACGAGGAGCAGACAACATGGCTACTTTATTTTCTCTGTCCAAACCCTCATCTTCCCAGGCACCATGGGGGCAATGGAAAAGACAGTCTGGTGAGTGTAAAAGAGGCTACCAATACACTATGAGCTCGGGTTGATTAGAATCCCTACAGTGCAGAAGGAGGCCATTCGACTCATCAAGTCTGCATCGATTCTTCGACAGCGCATTCCACCTGGCTCCTTACTGTAACCCAACATATTTAATCCGCTAATCCCCCTTACTTACACATCTTGGGACACCAAGGGGCAATTTAGCATGGACAATCTACCTAACCTGCACATCTTTGGAGTGTGCGAGGAAACCAAAGCACCTGGAGGAAACCCAATGCCGATATGGGGAGAACATGCAAACTTAACACAGACAGTAACCCAAGGCTGGAATTGAACCCGGGTTGGCGGCAGTGCTAATCATTGTGCAACCGTGCTGGTGAAGACCAGTTTTACCCTAAGAGTATGTATTTAATATAAATACACTCGAGGAATGTTAATTCTATGGAGATTTTGAAATTTCTCCCCTTGTTTTCCGAAGTTATTTGAAGAAAACACACTGGGCAGGAAGTGCTGGAAGCTAAGGAAAATATTGCTTCAGTGGAGCTGAGTGAAGCGTTCTGGTTTATCCTGGGAAATTAGATACACTGCAGTCACTCAGACTGCACATCCCAAATTCAGCTATCAGACACAGCACTGGGCAAAACTATCAAATCCAAGCCCAGGCTTCGAGGAAAGGCCGAGGCCTTCAGGTAAAATCTTCAAAGAAAACAGTAAAAGACATTTCAATAAATGTGTCTCTGCCTCTCCCAGATAATCATACCTCATATTCAGCAATGACCCATCAACAAAACCCAGCCTGTAAATCAGAAGGGAAATGCTTCCAATAAACACACTCAATACCCAACACACAGCTCCAATCAAACAGCTCAGCACAAAGCACCGAGTAAACAGGTCTCTCAGCTGGATCTTCTCACACAGCATAAGGGGCATTTCCACACCTGATTCCCCACAGGATAGTCAGACTGCCTGAACATTAGTGTGGATATTATGCACTGTAATTATTATAAATTCTGCTCCTTCACTCACCATCTCCTCGTTTAGTATTGATCATGTCAGGTAGAGGGAAAGGTGGTAAGGGGCTCGGTAAAGGCGGAGCCAAGCGGCACCGCAAGGTTCTCCGCGACAATATCCAAGGCATTACCAAGCCTGCTATCAGGCGTCTGGCTCGCCGCGGAGGCGTCAAGCGTATCTCCGGCTTAATCTACGAGGAGGTCCGCGGGGTGTTGAAGGTGTTTTTGGAGAATGTGATCAGGGACTCGGTGACCTACACGCCAAGCGCAAAACTGTGACCGCTATGGATGTGGTGTACGCCCTAAAGCGCCAGGGGCGGACCCTGTATGGCTTTGGTGGTTGAGGACAGTGTAAAGGGAACAGACTTCACCATCTCCTCACTTGGTTTTCAGTCCCGACAGGAAGTGAAGCAGCTGTGAAAGAGGAAGAGGAGGGAATGGGCAGAGTGGGTGGGCTCTCTGATTGACGTCTCTCACAGCCAATCCAAATATTTCTGGAGTAACATGAGTTTCCTGAAGTTTGGGAAACTGACCGGTGAAACGGAGGCGTCTTTGAGCAGCAGATCAGGTGGGGATTTAAACTTGTCATCGTCCCATCTGAATAAAACCTCACTTATTGCAGCTGCTGTCTCAGTTCCCCTGGTAAATGTTTGATTCTTACTGCACGTTCTTCATTCTCGGAGGCATTCAAACTGACAACATCAGTGCGGGATGTGTAGCCTCGGGTGTGTTTGACTGTCGATCAGAAGAGAAAGACCCACAGCATCCAAGGCAGTGATGATGTGGAGTGGTGACATCAGCGCATGGGCAACAGAGAGGGACACAGGATAGAGTAATTTACTCTGCCCCTACCTCGCTTCGCTTTCCCTGTTGTATACTCCCCGTCGTCTTTCAAATATAGAACAAAGAACAAAGAAAATTACGGCACAGGAACAGGCCCTTCGGCCCTCCAAGCCTGCACCGACCATGCTGTCCGACTTAACTAAAACCCCTACCCTTCCGGGGGCCATATCCCTCTATTCCCATCCTATTTATGTATTTGTCAAGACGTCCCTTAAAAGTCACTATCGTATCCGCTTCCACTACCTCCCCCGGCAACAAGTTCCAAGCACCCAACACCCTCTGTGTAAAAAATCTGCCTTGATCATCTCCTTTAAACCTTGCCCCTTGCAGCTTAAACCTGTATCCCCTAGTAATTGATTCTTCCACCCTGGGAAAAAGCTTCTGACTATCCACTCTGTCCATGCCCCTCATAATCTTGTAGACTGCTATCAGGTCGCCCCTCAACCTCTGTCATTCCAGTGAGAACAAACCAAGTTTCTCCAACCTCTCCTCATAGCTAATGCCCTCCATACCAGGCAACATCCTAGTAAATCTTTCCTGTACCCTCTCCAAAGCCTCCACATCCTTCTGGTAGTGTGTCGACCAGAACTGAACACTATATTCCAAGTGTGGCCGAACTAAGGTTCTATAAAGCTGCAACATGACTTGCCAATTTTTAAACTCTGTGCCGCGGCTGATGAAGGCAAGCATGCCGTATGCCTTCTTGACTACCTTCTCCACCTGCATTGCCACTTTCAGTGACCTGTGTACCTGTACACCCAGATCCCTTTGCCTATCAATACTCTTAAGGGTTCTGCCATTTACTGCATATTCCCTATCTGTATTAGACCTTCCAAACTGCATAACCTAACATTTGTCTGGATTAAACTCCATCTGCTATCTCTCCGCCCAAGTCTCCAACCGATCTATATCCTGCTGTATCCTCTGATGGTTCTCATCGCTATCCGCAAATCCACCAACCTTTGTGTCATCCGCAAACTTACTAATCAAACCAATTACATTTTCCTCCAAGTCATTTATATATATTACAAACAGCAAAGGTCCCAGCACTGATCCCTGAGGAATGCCACTTCTCACAGCTCTCCATTCAGAAACGCACCCTTCCACTGCTACCCTCTGTCTTCTTTGACCAAGCGAGTTTTGTATCCACTTGCCAACTTATCACTGATCCCATGCAACTTCACCTTCTGCACCAGTCTGCCACGAGGGACCTTGTCAAAGGCCTTTCTGAAGTCCATCTGCCCTACCCTCGTCAATCATCTTCATCACTTCCTCGAAAAACTCGATCAAATTAGTGAAACACGACCTCCCCTTCACAAAACCATGTTGCCTCTCACTAATACTTCCACTTATTTCCAAGTGGGAATAAATCCTGTCTCGAAGAATCCTCTCCAATAATTTCCCTACCACTGATGTAAGGCTCACCGGTCTGTAATTACCTGGATTATTCTTGCTACCCTTCTTAAACAAAGGAACAACATTGGCCATTCTCCAATCCTCTGGGACCTCCTCTGTAGCCAGTGAGAATACAAAGATTTCTCTCAAGGCCCCAGCAATTTCCTCCCTTGCCTCTCAGTATTCTGGGGTATGTCCCATCAGGCCCTGGGGCTTGTCTACCTTAATGTTTCTCAAGAACCCCAATACCTCCTTTTTGATCTCAACATGACTCAAACTATCTACACACCTTTTCCCAGATTCATTATCCACCAATTCTTTCTCTTTGGTGAATACTGACACAAAGTACTAATTTAATACCTTGTCCATTTTCTCTGTCTCCACGCATAGATTCCCTTCCTTGTCCTTGAATGGGCCAGGTGCTTCTACTGCCCTACTGGGGCAGGTCCATCATTTACGTTAGTAGCACTGAGGAAGCGTCTAATATGATGATACTGTGCCTTTAAGAAGTGTATTTGTGTCATGGTTCTTGTGAAGGAGATTTTCACATTCAACTCTGTTAAACAGTGTCACTTTGTCTGCTCCAGGCAATCCACTGCTGAGAATGCAGAAGAATAATTGTTCCTAGTTATTGGGGTGTTCATTTTGATCTAAGGTAATGCAATTTTTTTGCAGCAGTACTGAGGGGGGAAGAGATTACAGAGATAGGGAGGGGAGAGGCCAAGGAGGGATTTGAAAACAAGCTTAAAAACCTCACTAAAAATAACACTGAGCTTTCCTGAGAAGGGTGGGTTATTCTTCAAGTTTTATTCCTGACAGATTGTCAGAACTGTACTTCAACAATAGAACTTTCATGAGTGAATGAAAGTGGAATGGTTAATCAGCCATTTGAAGACAATCCCTTAGGATATTCATTCCAGCTGACACCAAGAACTTGTGTCTGGTGTCACAGCTTCAGGAACCCAGACACAAAGACAACACTGATAACTGCAGCTCCAACTAGTTACCACTTTCAATAAATCAAACTTTCAGGCTGCCAGTTTACAGGGAGAAAAGCATTCCGTGCACAGCCTTGGGAGTTAACCCCTTAGAAACTGAATGTAATAAAACAGAAGTATTATAGGTTTTGTCAGCTGTGGCTTAGTTAGTACTCTCGTCTCTGAGTCAGAAATTTGAGGGAGTGCTGCACTGTCAGAGGTACCATCTTTCAGATGAGTTAAACAAAGCTCTGTCTGCACTCTCAGAAGAATGTAAAAAATCTCATGACACAACATTGTAGAAGAGCAGGGGAGATATCCCTGATGTCCTGGTCAATATGGATCCTGCAATCAGTGTCACAGTGGTAGGTTCTCTGGAAATTATCACATTTCTGTTTGTGAGATCTTGCTGTGCACAAATTGGCTGTGGCATTCCAGTGAGTACACTTCAAAAAACACTTCATTGGCTATTAAATGTTTCCAGATGTGCTGCATTCATTAAGGTATCTATAGAAATTGAATTCTTCTTAAGGGAAATGTTCTGCTTCCTGTGAACTGGAAATTATAAACCCATTGATGGAGAAAGTATACCAGCCCACAGTGACATTGACCAATATATTGTGTATAGGGCTCTTACTGTAGGCTCCTGAGTGTTTCAGTGAATAGGAACACACCGTGCTGATAAATCAGGTGGTTTTGGTTAAGCTGAAACAGTGAATTTAATGTGTTTTATAAATCTGCACAAACAACAACAAAACAATATTCAGCTTACACCAAACTCTGAATCAACCAAAGTAACAAAGTATTTGAAAATGACTCAAGATCTTTCCCAGAACATGAAATGAATCTTAAAAGAATGTAAGGTGAACAGATCATACCATTATTACATCAAAGTATGATGGGCTGAGGGAACTCAGGTCTGTTGACACTCATCCCCACTCCCTTACAGGATAGTAGTCCTCCAAGGGAGGAGAGTGTAAACATTCCCCATGGTATTGGTCAAACGCTGTCACCTGAAGAGGATCTGTCTATAATTGACATCACCAACTAAAGCAGGGTCCGATTCTACCCCATACCCACTTCTGATAGCTGGTTAACTTTACTGACACACACACTCACATCTGGGGAGCTCTCTCAGAATACTATAGAAAGAGGTTTATTTAAAATCCCTGTGCTTTAGTCTGGCTCCCAACTCCGATGGTCACAAATGACACCGACTTTAGTGACACAGGATGGGGCTCGTTTACATCATTCAGATCCAGTGGTCACATGGACCAATCTGTTTCTATTCCTGGAAGATGTCCTTCCCCCAGGTGAGTTGGTCGCGCTTTCTAATTCCCAACTCTCTGCCCTTTGACCCTCCATTCACCACAATGTTTCTGTAGCTGTCAATCTGGTTTAACCATTCCCACATATCCACCTTCTACACCCTTGTTCCCAAAATTACATTTACTCTCTTTCTGGTCAATCTGCCTGCTTCTCTAATCCAAGGGGTGAAGGTTTGAGTGTATCTGCTGCACCGACTGGTTTAGCCATCCATTTCCAGATCTGACTAGACCACATCAAGCACTAGTGGTCCTGCTTTCTGCTGTCAAAACTGCTCATTTCTCCAGGAACATCAGAAAGAGAAAAGGTAACCCACAACTTCTCCCTGAAACCAAACACGTCCTTGTGTAAGTTACGTTGCAGCTGTACAGAGCTCTGTCTATCTGGAGAACTGTGTTTAGTTCTGGGCACCGCACCTCAGGAAGGATATACTGACCTTGGAGGGAGTGCAGCATAGATTCACCAGAATGTTCCTGGGGCAAAAAGAGTTAAATTATGAGGAAAGGTTGTACAGACTGAGCTTGCATTCCCTTGAATGTAGAAAATTAAAGGGTAAGTTAATTGAGTTATTTAAGATGATTAAACGAGTTGATCGAGTAGTTAGAGAGAAATTATTCCTCTAGTGGGAGAGTCCAGAACATGGAGACTGAACATTAAAAATGTTCGGGAACAATTCAAAGTGTAACAGAAACAGGTGACCGGACCCTAAGTCTGTATGGAGATAACTGTATTTGGTGAGAGTGAAGATGGTGAAACAATCCTGACACATCACACTGGAAGAGTTTGTCTCACTCCTGGGTTCATTATTCCACGTGGATGCAGAAGTGCGTGAAGGATTTCGTACAGAACTCACTTCAATAGTGTTTCTCTCCTGTGTGGGTGCATTGATGGATCCGGAGATACGCCAACTCTGTGAAAGCCTTGTGACACAGCTCACATCTATAATTTTTCACCAGTGTGGATCTACTAATCCTTCAGAAAGGCTTGTCATAAGCATCATTCCTGAAGAGTTACTCCACTGTTTGAGTTCTCTGATGGACCAGGAGGTACGGTGAGCTTGAGAAAGATTTGTTGCACACATCACATGGGAATGGGTTCTCCAGTGTGAATGAGTCGGTGTTTCACGAACGTCGATAACTGCGTGAAGGTTTAGTCACTCCCCTTGTATGAATCTTCTGGTGCCTCAGTAGATTGGCAGATTGGGTGAAAGCCATCTCACAAAATTTACATCTGAAGGGTTTCTCCCCAGTGTGAATCATCTGGTGTATCAGGAGGCTCAAAGATGTCACAAAAGTTTTATCACAAACATTACCTCAGGAATGACTTGTCACACAACTCGCACCTGAACAGTTTCTCATCCGTGTAAACGTTTTGCTGATTCAAGAGTGTCAGTGCCTGTATGCATTCTTGGTTGCTCACCTCACTCTGGAAAGGTTTCTCTTCCATGTTGTTGCACAGATGCTCTTCAGATGATGGCCAGGATCTATCTGTGGTGTCTATCATCTCTGTATTCTCTGGTGTAGTACATTGCAATCTTTCAGGCAAACAGGAAAAGGAAACATGATTTCTCCAATTCCCTCTCCTCCTTTGCTGAAGGGGCTCCTCAGTTAGCATTCCAGTGAGTGCCAGTCTGCTATTCTCCTGTGTGGGGAAGCAAATACAAGTCCTTTCATTTTTCTTATTTTACTGTCACACACTCTCTGTTTCAGGCAGGGACACTGGATAAGTGACTAGGAACAGAGAATATGGCTGTTTCCTTTGCTCCCCCGAACCCACTTTCCTAGGCACCATGAGGGAATGGAAAAGGCGGTTGGGCAGAGTGTAGGACTTCTTCCAGGGCTCTGTCTTTCTTCAGTTTCCTCAAGCTTACAAATGCCTTATTTTTCTTTTTGACGAAGCTCACAATTTCTCTTGTCATCTAAGGTTCCCGAATCTTGCCATCCTTATCCTTCATTTTCATGGGTTTCGTCCGGGTGCTCCGGTTTCCTCCCACAATCCAAAGATGTGCGGGTTAGGTTGATTGGCCATGCTAAAAAAAAAATTGTCCTTAGTGTCCTGAGATGCGTAAGTTAGAGGGATTAATATGTCGGGATATGGGGGTAGGGCCTGGATGGGATTGTGATCGGTGCAGACTCGATGGGCCGAATGGCCTCTTTCTGTACTGTAGGGTTTCTATGATTCTATGAGTTTCACAGAAACCTGCTAGTCCCGAACTCTAATCAACCAGCCTTTAAAAGATACCCACATGACAGATGTGGATTTACCCTCAAGCAGCCACCCCCAATCTACATTCCCCAGTATCTGCCTAATATTGTCATAGTTAGCCTTCCCCCAGTTTAGTACTTTCACCTGAGGTCTACTCTTATCCTTATCCATAAATAACTTAAAACTTACGAAATTATGGTCACTGTTCCTGAAATGCTCCCCCACTGAAACTTGATCACCTGAAACTTGTTCATTCCCCAATACCAGGTCTATTTTGGCGCCTTCCCTAGTCGGACTATTTACATATTGCTTCAAGAATCCCTCCAGCATGCACCAAACAAATCCACCCACCCCTCCTCAACCTTCTAGGACCCAGGCAATAAGAGAGTCCCAATCAATATAGGAGAAGTTAATATCACCCAGAACAACCCTGTTGTTTTTACATTTTTCCCATAATCTGTCCACATATCTGTTCCTCTATCTCCCACTGGCTGTTGGGGGGTCTGTACAACACCCCCATCAAAGTGATTGTGCCCTTCCTAGTCCTGAGCTCTGCCCATATGCTTCTCTGGACAAGTCCACCAAGGTGTCCTCCCTCAGTACAGCTGTAATATTCTCCCTAATAAGTAACGCAACTCCTCCATCTCTCTATCCTGCTTGAAACATCTAAATCTTGGAATGTTAAGCTGCAAGTCTTGTCCCTCCCTCAACCAAGTCTCTGTAATAGCCACAACATCATAGTTATTTGTACACATGCAAGCTCTGGGTTCATCTGCCTTACCTGTCATATTCCTCACATTAAATGAAACATACATGTTTAAATCCTCCCGAGTGAAACTAGCAAACCTCCCTGCCAGGATATTGCTGCCCCTCCAGTTTAGGTACAATTATCCTTCTTATACAGGTCCCACCTGCCCTGCAAGACATCTCAATGATCCACATAACTGAAGCCCTCCCTCCAACACCAGCTGTTTAGTCATGTACTTAACTGTACTATCTTCACTGGCACATGACAGAGGGAGTAATCCCAAGATTACAACCCTCAAAGTCTTGTTTTTCAATTTACTACCTAAATTCCTGAACACCCTTTGTTGTACCTTGTCACTCTTCCTGTCTTTATCATTAGTACTCATATGTACCATGACCTCAGGCTGCTCACCCACCCTATTGAGAATGTCCCATGCTTGCTCAAAGACATCCTTGACTCTGGCAGCAGGGACGCAACACACCATCCTGGAGTCTATTTTGCGGTCACAGAAATGCATATCCTATTGTGCCCCTGACTTTAGAGTCCCCTATTACTACTGCATTTTTACCCTCCCTGCTGATCAACAGAGCCAGCTATGGTGCCACCATTCTGGCTGCTGCTGTTGCCATCCCCTGATAGGCAATTCCCGCTCCCACCCCCATCCCCGCCCGCCAAAAGTATCCAAAGCAGTTTACTCATTAGCAAGGGGGATAACCACAGGGAACTCCTGCACTGTCTGCCTGTCCCTTCTAGCAATCACTAATCTACATGCAGGAACCTTGGGTGTGACCACATCTCTAAAACTCCTGTCTATGTTGCTTTCTGTCTCCTGCATGCTCCTCAGAGTGTCCAACAACCGCTCCAATCAATCCATTGATCTGACAGGAGCTGCAATTGGACACACTTCCTGCAGATGTAGTTGTCAAGGATGTTCAAACTGTCTCTGATTTCCCACATTCCACAGGAGAAGTATGCTACCCCATTGACTGCCACGTTTATCCTCTAGCAACTATTTAATTCAAAATAAATAGTTGCTAAAGGTGAGCGGCGCGGTGGCACAGTGGTTAGCACTGATGCCTCACAGCGCCAGGGATGCAGGTTCAATTCTAGCCTTGGGCGACTATCTTTGTGGAACTTGCACATTCTCCCCCTGTCTGCATACATTTGCTCTAGGTGCCCACAGTAAAAGATGTGCAGGTTAGATGGATTGGCCTTGCTAAATGCCCATAAGTGCCCCAAGATGTGTAGGTGAGGGGGATTAGCAGGGTAAATACATAATACAAATACATAAGGTCACGGGAATAGGGCCTTGATGGGATGTTCTGACAGAGAGTTGGTGAATGGCCTCCTTCTGCACTGTAGTCGTTCTAAGAAAAATAAATTTCTATTAAATTAATGTAAGCTAACTAGGTGGTCCTGAGCATTAGATTCTCACTAAAATGTACTAAATACACTATTCTGTAAATGACCATCTAGGTCATACTCTCAATCCCAGTACTGTACTGCTCTACCACTATAAGACCATAAGACATAGGAGCAGAATTAGGCCACTCAGCCCATCACGTCTGCTCCGCCATTCAATCATGGCTGATATTTTTCTCATCTCCATTCTCCTGCTTTTTCCCCATAACCCCTGACTCCCTTATTAATCAAGAACCTATCTTTCTCTGTCTTGTAGACACTCAATGACCTGGCCTCCACAGCCTTCTGCAGCAAAGAGTTCCACAGATTCACCACTCTCTGGCTGAAGAAATTCCTCCTCATCTCTGTATTAAAGGATCATCCCTTTTGCTTGAGGTTGTGCCCTCTGGTTCTGTTTTTCCTACTCGTGGAAACATCCTCTCCACAACCACTCTATCCAGGCATCGCAGTGTCCTGTAAGTTTCAATAAGATCCCCCCCTCATCCTTCTAAACTGCAACGAGTACAGACCCAGACTCCTCAACCGTTACTCATACTACAAGCTCTTCATTCCAGGGATCATTCTTGTGAACCTCCTCTGGACCCTTTCCAAGGCCAGTACTTCCTTAGATAGGGGGCCAAAACTGCTCACAATACTCCAAATGGGGTCTGACCAGAGCCTTATACAGCATCAGAAGTACATCCCTGCTCTTGTATTCTAGCCCTCTTGACATGAACGCTACGTTGCATTTGCCTTCCCAACTGCTGACTGAACTTGCACGTTAAGAGAATCTTGAACAATGACTCCCAAGTCCCTTTGTGTTTCTGATTTCCTAAGCATTTTCCCATTTAGAAAATAGTCTATGCCTCTATTCCTCTTTCCAAAATGCATAACCTCACACTTTTCCACATTGTTAAAGTTAAAGTTTATTTATTAGTCACAAGTAAGACTCACATTAACACTGCAATGAAGTTACTGTGAAATTCCCCTAGTCGCCACATTCCAGTGCCTGTTCGGGTTAATGCACTAACCAGCACGTCTTTCAGACTGTGGGAGGAAACCGGAGCACCCGGAGGAAACCCACGCAGACACGGGGAAAATGTGCAAACTCTACACAGACAGTGATCCAAGCCGGGAATCGAAACCAGGTCTCTGGAGCTGTGAGGCAGCAGTGCTAACCACTGTACCGCCCGATTGTATTCCATCTGCCACTTCTTTGCCCACTCTCCTAACCTGTCCAAGTTCTTCTGCAGCCCCCCTGCTTCCTCAATACTACCTGTCCCTCTACATATAGCCTAATAGCCTAAATGCTCCAAGTCCTCTCAGTGTCCTCCTCTCACAGTCTCCTCTCAGTGCTGCTGACTGTCTGGCCCAGTGTCCTCCTCTCACACTCTCCTCCAGGTGCAGCTCACTGTCTGTCCCAGTGTCTTCCTCTTGAAATTTCCTGGGTTCAGAGTTAGGGGTTGCGGGGTTAGAGCCTGGGTGGGATTGATGTCAGTGCAGACTCGATGGGCCGAATGGCCTTCTTCTGCACTGTAGGGATTTTATGATTCTATGATGGACTTCATCCAATGGTCTTAAAAGAAATGGCTGGTGAGATGGCTGATTGCTGGTTTTCATTTTCCAAAACCTTCTAGATTCAGGAATGTATTTGAAAATAGAGAATGTAACTCTTTATTCAAAAAGGCAGGGAGATAGAAAGTGGAAAACTACACGCCAGTTTAATGTCTGTCATTAGAAAGATATTAGAGGCAATTATTAAAGATGTTATAGCAGAGCACTTAGAAAATTTTGGGATTAACAGGGAGAGTCAACATGGTTTTGTGAAATGGAAATTATGTTTAACCAATTTCTGGAAGTTATTTGAAGAAGGAAACATTTGCTGTAGATAATGGGGTGGATTGACCTATTTAGATTTACAGAAGGTTATTGTGAAAACTTAAAGTTTGGGAGTAACATATTTTAGCTTAGATAGAAGATTGGCTGGCTAACAGGAATTAGTAGGTAGATATTAATGGGTCTTTTCTGGAGAGCAAGACGTAATGAATGATGTGCCGCAGGGATCAGTGCTGGGGGCTCAACTTTTTACAATTTATATAAATGAGTTGCATGTTGGAAGTAAAGGGATGTTTGCGAAATATACTGATAATACAAAGATAAGTGGGATTGTAAGATGGGAGGAGAACATAAGAAGGCTACAAAGGGGTATAGATTGGTTAAGTGGCTGAGTAAAGACCTGGTAAATAAAAAGTAATGTCCCATTTTGGTAGGAAAATGAAAAAGTAAAAAAGCTTGCTATCTAAATGTTTATAGATTGCAGAGCTTTGAGATGCAGAAGATTTACAGATTCAATTGCATGAATTAAAAAAGGCTAGTATACAGTGCAGCAAGTTTTATGGAAAGCTATCAGAATGTTATCATTTATTCTGAAGGGAATTGATTAGAATTGATTAGAAAAGTAGGAAGGTTATGCATCAGTTATACAGGGCATTTGTCAGACCACATCGGGGGAACTGTGTACAGTATTGGTCACCTTATTAAGGAAGGATGCAATGCAATGGAAACAGTTAGAGAACGTTTACCAAACCAATACCTGGATTGGACAAGTTATCTTGTGAGGAGAGAATGGACAGTTAGACTTGTATCCACTGGAATATAGAGTAAGAGGTGACTTGATTGGAACGTGATGAATCCTGAGGTGTCCTGACAGGAGAGGTGAGGAAAGGATGTTCCCTTTTGAGGGAGAGCCCGATACTGTTTATAAATAAGGAGTTGCCTATTTCAGATAGAGATAACTTTTTTATCTGAGGATCATGTGTTTTTGGAACGTTTCTCTCAATACTTATTAATTGATAGTCCATTTTACACTCGAAAGATGTGCGGGTTAGGTTGATTGGCTATGCTAAAATTGCCCCTTAGTGTCCTGAGATGCGTAGGTTAGAGGGATTAGCAGGTAAAATATGTAGGGATATGGGGGTAGGGCCTGGGTGGGATTGTGGTCGGTACAGACTCGATGGGCCAAATGGCCTCTTTCTGTGATTCTGTGACTCTGCATGCCTGTCTTTTCCATTGCCCTCATGATACCTGGGAAGCTAGGGGTCTGGACAGAGGAAAGAAAGTAGCTACGTTGTCTGCTCCTGGTCACTATCCAGTAAGAGGGTGTGTGACAGTAAAGTGAGGAAAAAGAAAGGACTTGCATCTGATCCTCCACACAGGGGAATAGCAGCCTGGCACTCACTGTGGAACAGTCTCTAACTGAGGAGTCAGCCCCTTCAGCAAAGGAGAGTGAGTTGGAGGAAATCATGTTTCTTTTTCCTGTTTGACAGAAGGATTGCACCGTACTACACCAGAGAATATAGAGCGGATAGACACCACAGACAGAATCTGACCATCACCCAAGGAACAACGGCACAACTGTGGGAAGACATCCAGTTCCTTCACAGCATTGCTCAACAGAGAAGGTTGGGCGGTGAAACCATCATCTGGAAATCTGTCGGGTCAGGGGAGCTTTGACATATCTTCAGGTCTGAAACTGATCAGTGGTGTAGAACCTTCCATCAGAACCAACCTTTCTGAAGATTTGGCTGTGGGTGATCGGTCACAATGAAGCTGGAAAGTACTGAGAGTGAGAGCTTCAATCATTCATTGAGCCACTCATTCATTCTTACAGATGAGAGGCTGTTTGTATGTGAGGGCTCCACAGGCTTATTTGAGTCCCTGTATCTCAACCTGCACTTGTAAGAACGATTGTTCACGAAGTACAGCCACATGGAAGAGAATCCATTGCTGCTCATCTCAGTTCCACTCACAGCAATCATTTCACACAGGGGAAAAACATTTCAAATGTGAGGTTTGTGACAAAGCATTTATGAGATCTTCGAGCTTTCTGAAACACCAGAGGAATCACACGGGGAAGAAATTATTCAGGTGTGATGTTTGTGCATTGTCTTTCTCCCAATCCTCTGATCTACTGCTGTACTGGTGGATTCACACAGGGGAGAAACCCTTCAAGTGTGAAGAGAGCCTTCACAGTCATTGATGCGCGTACAACACCGCCACATTCACACAGGAGAGAAGCTGTTCCTGCGTGACGTGCAACAAATCGTTCTTGTGCTCTTTGAACCTCCACACTCACATGGTCACACAGGGGAGAAACCATTCATCTGCGAAGTGTGCAATAAATCATTCATACAGTTATCCAGTCTCCGCCTATGCAACGCATTCACTTTGAGGAGAAACCAATCAAGTGTGAGGTGTGTTATAAGAGCTATGCACAACTATCTGCTCTGGTGAATCTCCGGCACCTTCACACAGGGAAGAGACCATTCAAATGTGATGTGTGTGACTAATCATTCATCCTGTCATCAAACTTCTGTGCAAACCAGCAAATTTACATAGGGGAATTCACCAAACTTTCACACAGTGATTGACAATCACGATACACTGACCACACTGAAGAAAATCTGTTCAAGTGTGAGATGTGTGACAAAATCTTAACATTTTTCCTGATACACCACATGATTGACACGGGAGAAAGCATTCGATTCTGAGATGTGTGATTGAACATTTATACTGTCAGTGACACTCGTGAAACACTGATGTATCCAGGCAAGGGAGAATCTGTTTAATGAAGGCATTGCTTAACCATCGAGTTTGGTATGTTAACACTGGGCAAGAACAATGGGGAGAAACCATACAACAAATCATTCTCATACTCGTCTCATGTACACCAACACAATTACACAGGGGAGAAATCATTAAAGGAGGAGCTGTGTCACGAGGCCTACATAAAATCTTTTTACATTAGAGGATCCACATTGGGGAAAAATCCTTCTGATCTTTTGAATAAAAGCTTATGGGCAGGATTTTCCGGTCACACTCACCCCAATACCGAACAATCCCGCCCAAGGTCAAGGCCAATGGTCCGTGTCAAGCCTTCTGTGCCAATACTGTGACTTTAACAAATGTATTTTAATCATGTCTCTCCACAGGATGTTTTAGCAGTCCCTGGGATTTTGTCAGAGCAGTGTTGCCTGTAGCCGGTGTCCTTTATTGTTACTGAAGCAGTATAATTGACATCATGTTGGTTTTAATCTAATGCTATGTTCTGTTGTTTCCCTGGGATGGCAGACTAGAACTTGATTGGAGGTGCTTGACAGGTCAAATCATCTGGCTGGGCACAGCAGTGCTTTTCAGAAAGAATGCCAGTTTAGTTTTGTTTTCAGAAGCTGCTTGGAGCTGAGAGAAACAGCAATGTTTCTCTCCCTCCCTGGAGTCAGAATTTTTATTGTATACGGTTGTTGCTTAGATGCTACTCTTGAGTTAAGGGAGAGTAGTCTCTCTCTTTTCCCCTCTCTGAAGTCTGGAGACTGGAAGTTGCCAGTGCCTGGGTTTATCTCTTTCAGGTTTTGCTGTTTTGAGGATAAATCCTTCTCTGAAAATTGCTGGCTTAGATTTCTGTTCCTGGGTGTTACAAAGCTGGAAATCTAGCATCACCTGAGCATAGTTGTTTTAGTGCTGACTAATTCTGAAGAAGGGTATATGCCTTTCGGGGTTTGGTTCAAATTGGCACAACGGAAATAGCTAGCCGTTATACTGTGTCATGTTTAAATCTTGTAATTGGTAAGAGTTATGCTAATTCTTTTTGTTATATTCTGTGTTCTTAAATAATCTTTGTTTGATAAAAGCTCCCCAGTGGGTCACTTGAATCATACCTGGAGTGAAACACCTTATGCTCACCAATGTCAAAATCAAATGTAAAACTTAAGGTTTGGGCTAACTTCACAAGACACTTTGGAATCTCTGGCCTGGGTCTCAACACTTTTCACAGTTGTTGGGCCTCCTGGAACATCAGTGAACTAATGCAGGAGACAAACCCTTCTAGTGTGACATGTCAGGATTGTTTCACCCACTCCTCTATAGCCAAAGACCTACATCTCCACACAGACATGGAGCCGGCACACCTGCTTCCCTTACACTGAGAGTTGTCTGTGTTGTTTACCCTCCAGTACTCACACGGGGTACTGCCCTTTAAAGCACTGTCTGTCTCAACAGTGTCTGTCTCCAACCTCTCCCACCATCAGTGCATTTGTTGCAAAAAGGTGAATTTAACCTTTGACCAGATCATGAAATATCATCAAAAGAAAATATCAATATGTATAGAAGCTCCTGTTTCAACTCAGCATCCTTTCAGTGCAGCGTCAGGTACAAGTCACTCACTGACTCTCTCTGACCAAGACGACAATCAGGTACTCAGTGGTTAGAAAGCCTTCAGCTTCTGATCTACCAGCATAAGCACCAGGGAGAGAAGCCATTCCTGGGGTAGTAATGGAGGGACTTCAATTAGCCTCAGCATCTCTTGTCTATGGGGGGTAGTGGGGGGGGGGGGGGGGCAGAGAGAGAGAGAGAATCAGCCAGGAATCCCATTCCTCATCAGTGAGCCCAGCTGGGAAGTCAGGGGGAGGGCAGGATGTGTCTCGGCTGTGACAGTCTCCATTGTCTCACAACATTCACTGTCTGGGTCTACACATGCTGAATGGCCACTCGAACAGAGCACTAGAGGCCAATCAATGTCCACCGTCTGTTCTCCAGGTCAATGCCTTGAGAATTGGAGGGAATGTGAGAGGACAACAGCTTGTATTTATAGAGCACTTTAATATAGTCAAACATCCCAAAGTGCTTCTCAGAGACGCAATCAGAGAAACAAATAACACCAAGACAAAGGAGATATTAGGAGGGGATTATTAAAAATATGGTCAATGATGTGGGTTTTAAGGAGGAACCTAAAGGAGAGAGATAAAGATGCAAAGAGGTTTAAGGAGGGAATTCACGAGCATGGAGTCTGGATGACTGAAGACATAGCTGTTAATGGTGAAGTAAAGGAAATGGGGGATGTACCAAAGGCCAGAATTGGAGGAATGCAGAGATCTCAGAGGGAAATGGGTTTAAAGATGAGAGAAATAAGGAGGGAGTGAGACCATGTAGCAATTTGTAGTTGAGCATAAGAATTTTAAATTGAAGGCACTGTGGGAGTGGGAACCAGTGTAGGTCAGTAAGCACAGGAGTGATAGGGTGTGAGCAAGGATAGAGACACAGAGTTTCTGGAGGGTGAAAAATGGGAGGCTGGACAGGAGAACATTGGAATGGTCTAGTCTAGTCTCGAAGCAACAACAGCATGGATGAGGATTTCAACAGCTGATGGACGAATGCAGGCCGGGTGGAGGTGTTGGAAGTGGGTGACGTTACAGAGGGGGCAGTGGCTGATCTTTGTGATGGAAAGAGTATGGGGTCGGAAACTCAGCTGGAGGTTGAAGAGGATGACACTGACCAATTGTTGGAGATGAAAGATCCTTACAATACAGAAGGAGGCCATTCAGCCCATCGAATCTGTACTGACCACAATCCCACCCAGGCTTTATTCCCATAATCCCACATATTTACCCTGCTAATCCCCCTGACACTGGGGTCAATTTAGTATAGCCAACCAACCTAACCCACGCATCTTTGGACTGTGGGAGGAAACTGGAGCACCCGGAAGAAACCCATGCAGACACGGGGAGAAAGTGCAAACTCCACACAGTGACCCGAGGCCGGAATTGAATGTGGGTCCCTGGCGCTGTGAGGCAGCAATGCTAACCACTGTGCCATCATGCTGCCCAGTAGAGGTGAATTGAGAAAAATCGAATGAAAGTAGAAACTGCAGTCATCCCACGATCTATCACCCAGTTTTGAAATATTTAATTGACCCCCAGCCTCAACAGATTTTTGTGAGAAGAAAATTCCAGATTTCCAGTCCTTTTTGTGAAGAAGTGTTCTTGAACAGCCTAGCTCTAACTTTAATGCTCTGTCCCCTAGCCCTGAACAGCCTCGCTGTAATTGTGGACTTGTTCTAACTACTCTATCAACACATATCATCTTAAGCACCTCAATTTAATTACAATTGATTTTCCAGGTGACCACTGGCTCTCTAAACATTGGTGTGTTTGTCTGATGCTAAAATCTTCATTCTGTGTCACTAAAGTTCGGAGTCATTTCTGACCATTGGAATTGGGAGCCAGACTAAAGCACAGGGATGTTAAAGAAACTTCTGTCTGTAGTATTCGGAGAGGTTTTCCCCTGATGTGAGTGCATATGTTAGTGAAGTGAGCCGACTCTCAGGAGTGGGTATGGATAGAATCAAACCCTGCTTTAGTTGATGATGTGAATTACAGACAGATCCTCTTCAGGTGTTTGACTAATAGCATGGATAATGTTTGTACTCTCCTGTCTGGGAGGATTACTATCCTAAGTATGGTGAGGGAATGAGGAGGAGTCTCTGCAGACCTGAGTTCCCTCAGCCCATTATACCTTGATGTGATAACAGTGTGATATGTTTGTATTACACCTAGTCCAAAAAGGTGCAGGTTTGGTGGGTTGACCATGTTAAGTTGTCCCTTAGGTGTCCCAAGATGTGTAGGTTAGGGAAATTAGCAGCTTAAATATGTGGGGTTATGGGGATAAGGCCTGGGCAAGATACTCTGTTGGGAAGGTGGTGCAGATTGATGGACTGAATGCTCTCCTTCTACATTTATTCTATGACGCACTCTTCCAAGATTCAGTTCATATTCTGGGAAAGATCCTGAATAATTTTCAAATACTTCGTTATTTGGGTTAATTGTAAGTTTGCTGTAAGATGAATATTGTGTTTTTGTTTGTCTGTTGTTTTATCAATATTGCTTATAGATTTATAACTCACAATAAATTCATGTCTTTACATTGAAATCAAATTCCCAGCTTATGTAGTGTCCACAATGGGCAGGCCTCAGGAGCCAATGCTGAAATTAAATAAAATCAAGATCGAAGTTTCTGTCGCAGAGTTTAATTTTTAAAACATTAATTCACAAAAAAAACATTTAAATTCTTTCAATAACATTATCCCTTATAAAAACGTTTCCTTCACTTGCATCATTCCCGACAAAACGAAGCAATGGAATTGATTTTGCCACTTGAAAGTGTCCAGAACCATTTTTTAAAAAATCATTTATAGGCTGTGGGTATCACTGGCTGGGTAAGCATCTCGTACCCATCCTTAATTGTCCTTCAGGGGGTCATTAAGTGTCAACCACATTTTCTGTGAATCTGGAGTCATGTAGGCCTACCAGGTAAAGGCAACAGATTTCCTTCCCTAATGGACATTAGTGAACCAGATGGGTCTTTACAGCAATCGACAATGGTTTGGGGGCATCATCAGACTTTTAATTCTAAATTTTTATTGAATTCAAATTTAACCATCTGGTTTGGTAGGATTCGAACCTGGTCTCCAGAACATTACTCTGGGTCTCTCAATTACCAGTCGACTGACAATACCACTACGCCACTGTGTCTGTCAAACAAATTGAGATGGCAGGCATCCTACTGTGACAATGGATCATTGTGAATTTTGTCATGCAACTTAATTTAGTCAATCCCTGAGGCTTGTGTTAACAGATTAAAAGGCAATAATTTTCTAACCCTCCAGATATTTTTTCAAACAGTTAAATAATGTCCCACAAATTTGATTGAGTATTTTGAAGGGGTAACCAAGAAGGTAGATGAGGGCAGTGCAGTTGATGTTGTCTACATGGACTTTAGCAAGGCCTTTGACAAGGTACTGCATGGTAGGTTGTTGCATAAGATTAAATCTCACGGGATCCAGGGTGAGGTAGCTAAATGGATACAAAATTGGCTTGACGAGGGTTGTTTTTCAAACTGGAGACCTGTGACCAGCGATATGCCTCAGAGATCGGTGCTGGGTCCACTGTTATTTGTCACTTATATTAATGATTTTAAATGAGAATATAGGAGGCATGGTTAGTAAGTTTGCAGATGACACCAAGATTGATGGCATAGTGGACAGTGAAGGTTATTTCGGATTGCAACGGGATCTTGATCAATTGGGCCAGTGGGCTGACGAATGGCAGATGGAGTTTAATTTAGATAAATGCAAGGTGATGCATTTTGGTAGACTGAACCAGGGCAGGACTTACTCAGTTAATGGTAGGGCATTGGGGAAGAGTTACAGAACAAAGAGATCTAGGGATACAGGTTAATAGCTCCTTGAATGTGGAGTCACAGATGGACAGACTGGGGAAGAAGGCATTCAGCATGCTTGGTTACATTGATCAAAACATTGAATACAGGAGTTGGATGTCTTGTTGAAGTTGTATAAGACATTATAGTAAGGCCACACTTGGAATACTGTGTACAATTCTGGTCACCCTATAATAGAAAGGATATTATTAAACTAGAAAGAGTGCAGAAGAGATTTACGAGGATGCTACCCGGACTTGATGGTTTGAGTTACAAGGAGAGGCTGGATAGACTGGGACTTTTTTCTCTGGAGCATGGAAGGCTGAGGGGTGATCGTATAGAGGTCTGTATAATAATGAGGCATAGATTAGCTAGATAGTCAATATCTTTTCCCAAAGATAGGGGTGTCTACAACTAGAGGGCATAGGTTTAAGGTGAAAGGGGAGAGATACAAAAGGGTGCAGAGGGGCAACTTTTTCACAGAGGGTGGTGAGTGTCTGGGACAAGCTGCCAGAGTTAGTAGTCGAGGCGGGTACAATTTTGTCTTTCAAATAGCGTTTAGACAGTTACACGGGTAAGATGGGTAGAGAAGGACATGGGCCAAATGCAGGCAATTGGAACTAGCTTACGAGTTTAAAAACAAAAGGGCGGCATGGACAAGTTGGGCCGAAGGGCCTGTTTCCACGCTGTAAACCTCTATGACTCTAAATGCCTATTTAGCAAGACAACTCAATTTCACAGTTCTTCTTTTGACAATTGCAATGAGCTCTCAGTTCCAATAGGTTTATGCACATTATACACACATTCATGCCTCAGTTTTAAATATCTCAAATGGCATCTTAGTTTTCCCAAGGGCTTCCCTCAAGGTGTCTGGTGACCATATCCAAAGGGGTACTTTTCCACTCCACCAGGAGACTCAATCTATCCAAATGAATGAACAGAGTTCAAAACTCCTCCTGCTCCTATTGGGTTTAATCTGCACACATTGATTTTCAGACTTCTCTCACTCCAAAACCATACAAGTGAAGGCAACTGCTGATTCCTATGGACAGGTGCTATGGAAAACATGTAAATTGTGACCTGACCCATTCTTGGCCCCACTAAAATGGGAGCTGACGTGATTGAGAGGAGGGTTTATCGGATTAGGGCCTCTTCTGACATTGCCCTCATGACAGCGATAAAAATCCAGACCGAATAAAGGGAAAAATATCCAGGGGGGGTTAGAGGAGGCAGTGTTTGAGGAAGGGACCTTAATTCCTTCTGTGTCTCCCCAATCCCAGTGACATGACCTCTCCTGTATCAAAGGCATGTCCAGATGTCTCTGCACTGGGCTGCTTCTGGCCAGAAGGTGCAGGCGCTACAATCTGAGACAGAATCTGCCTCATTTCATTCAAAGTTTCATTGCTTCTCTGTAGAAGCTGACATAGAACCTCATTCTGCTGCTGAAGAATCACATTGTTTCTTTGTAGATTCTGGTTTTGAATCTCACTCTGCTGTCTCAGAACCTCATTTTGCTGCTGAAGAACCTCATTGTTCCTTTGTAGATGCTGCTGAAGAATCTCATTGTTTCTTTGCAGATGATGCTGAAGAATCTCATTGTTTCTTTGCAGATTCTGGCTAACATCCGTCTTAAATTCAGTCAAAGTTTGCTGAAGCAAGTTAGAAGTGGCCTGATAACACTCTGTACTTTGACCCTGTTCCTGATGTAAGCGTGCGAAAGTTTTCAGATCATCTTCATTTTCTTCACCAGCAGCATGGGCCTGATGTTGTCCGTGTGTTCGTGGAGATGGTGGAGCTACTGCTCCCAAAGCTGCAGGTTCCTCACCTCCGGATGGTTCTGAGTGCCCTCCCTCCACCACAGCAGCCAGAGCATCACAAGCCTCCTCCTTCACACGAGCCACAATATTTAACTTCAGCCCATCAGACATCTTACCCTCCTGACATTCCTCTCCCTCCTCCACTACAGCTGCCATGCTACATTGCTGTGAGGTATTCACCTCCGTCCCTTCAGGAATCTTGGACACTGCTGCCAACTCTCCTCCATCACCATCTGATGTGACCATGGACACTTGTGTATCTGTCAGAGGAAGAAAATCACAATTATCTTTTGTCACATAAATTAACTCTCCTCCTGATGGTTTAAACACTCAGCTGCTGACATCACCTTCGCTCATCCCCATATCTGATCTGCCACTGCCTGATGTTATCGTGGGGTTGGAGAGGCCAATCAACTTCCTTGTGATCTCCTCCTGTTCCGTCAGCTCCTTCTTGTACGGAACCCGTCCTCCAGTCAACGAGCTCCCTTGGGTGTTATAGGCCACCTTTACCTAAAGGAAGAAATGAAAATGAAAAAGCAATCATGGTCCAGACTTTGCTGTGCTGCCCTGTGACACATTTTCCAAGCGCTGGAGACAACTTTGAGCCTTCATTCAGTGGGACTTCTGATTAGAAAACAATTGTGATGATACTGTGCCTTTAAGAAATATATTTTAGTCATGTTTCTGTGCTGAATGTGTTTACTGTTCTATTCATTTTATTGGAGCCATTTTATCTGGATCCAAAAGCACTGTATTGTTACTGCAGCAACTTAATTGATCTTAATTGCTCCAATGTTTGTTTAATCTGAAATAATACAGGGTTCTGTTGTTTTGTGTTTTCTCCTGGGATATTGCAGAGTGCAGCTGATCAGGTCAATTGACAGGTAAGGCCATATGATTGGGTACAGCTAGGCTAACTTCATAAAATACCTTGGAATTTTCTGATTTAGTCTTTAATACAATCTTACATTTTTACAATCAGCATGGCTTTGTCAAAGGCAGATCGTGCCTTACGAGCCTGGTGGAGTTCTTTGAAAATGTGACTAAACACATTGAGGAAGGGAAGGCGGTAGATGTGGTTTATATGGATTTTAGCAAGGCGTTCGATAAGGTCCTCCATGCAAGGCTTCTAGAAAAGGTGAGAGGGCATGGGATCCAGGGGGCTGCTGCCCTGTGGATCCAGAACTGGCTTGCCCAAAGGAGGCAGAGAGTGTGTATAGATGGGTCTTTTTCTAAATGGAGGTCGGTCACCAGTGGTGTGCCCCAGGGATCTGTTCTGGGACCCTTGCTGTTTGTCATTTTCATAAATGACCTGGATGAGGAAGTGGAGGGATGGGTTGGTAAGTTTGCCGACGACACGAAGGTTGGTGGGGTTGTGGATAGTCTGGAGGGATGTCAGAAGTTACAGAGGGACATAGATAGGATGCAAGACTGGGCGGAGAAGTGGCAGATGGACTTCAACCCAGATAAATGCGTAGTGGTCCATTTTGGCAGGTCAAATGGGATGAAGGAGTACAATATAAAGGGAAAGACTCTTAGTACTGTAGAGGATCAGAAGGACCTTGGGGTCCGGGTCCATAGGACTCTAAAATCGGCCCCGCAGGTGGAGGAGGTGGTTAAGAAGGCATATAGTGTGCTAGCCTTTATCAATCGAGGGATTGAGTTTAGGAGTCAGGGGATAATGATGCAGCTATATAAGACCCTCGTCAGACCCCACTTGGAGTACTGTGCTCAGTTCTGGTCGCCTCATTACAGGATGTGGAAAAGATTGAAAGGGTGCAGAGGAGATTTTCAAGGATGTTGCCTGGATTGAGTGGCATGCCTTATGAGGATAGGCTGAGGGAGCTCGGTCTTTTCTCCTTGGAGAGACGTAGGATGAGAGGAGACCTAATAGAGGTATGTAAGATGTTGAGAGGCATAGATTGGGTGGACTCTCAGAGGCTTTTTCCCAGGGTGGAAATGGCTGCTACGAGAGGACACAGGTTTAAGGTGCTGGGGGGGTAGGTACAGGGGAGATGTTAGGGGTAAGTTTTTCACACAGAGGGTGGTGGGCGAGTGGAATCGGCTGCCGTCAGTGATGGTGGAGACAAACTCAATAGGGTCTTTTAAGAGACTCCTGGATGAGTACATGGGACTTAATAGGATGGAGGGTTATAGGTCGGCCTAGAAGGTAGGGATATGTTCGGCACAACTTGTGGGGCCGAAGGGCCTGTTTTGTGCTGTAGTTTTTCTATGTTTTCGATGTTTTTCTACAAAATTTTACGACATAATCAGAGCAATGTTCAAGACAACTGTATTTTATAACACCTCATAAAATTAGTAAAAGAACAGCTTGTGATCTTTCTGTATTTTCAACACATTAAAGTTAGACTTAAGGTTTCAAAAATTAACATATATATATAAAATATTCAGATAGTGCCCTCTTGTCCATCATAAGGAAACTTGTGCATAAGCAGCAGGTTGTATACATTCTGATGTCTTCTTTTGGTGATGTTTGGCAACCTGGTCAAAGTAAATTGACCTTTTTAAAATGATTGGATCAATGATGGGCGAGGTTGGAGTCAGACACTATTTTGAAAGGACAGCTTCCCTGTGTGATCACTGGAGGGTAAACTAACAGACAACTCTCAGGGTAAGGGAAGGTCAGCCGCAGTGTGAATGTGGTGGTGTCTGTGGATGTCTGATAACTGTGAGAATGATTTGTTGCACACCTTGCATATGAATGGTTTCTTACCAGTGTGTATAGTGGGCTGATTAGTCCAAGAGTTTGTTACATACCATACACATGAATGGTTTGTCTCTTGTGTGAGTGTGTTGCTGTGTGTGAGGGAAGGTGACTGATGGAAAGATGTGTCATATACCATACATATGAACATGTCAGTGTGCACAAGAAGCCAATGAGCCCAATAATAATTTGTCACATACCTTGCATTGAAAAGGTTTCTCCCCTGTGTGAACACGTTGGTGTCTGTGGAGGTTCGATGACCGGGAGAATGATTTGTTACACACCTTGCACATGAAGATTTTCTCTCCTGTATGAATCCTCTGGTGTGACAGAAGATGGGAGGATTGGTTGAAAGCTTCCTCACAAAAACCACATTTGAAGGGTTTCACCTGTGTGTGCCGTCGTTTGTGTTCACTGAGGTTTGATGACCGTGTGAACGATTTGCCACACACCTCACACGTGAAGAGTTTCTCCCCTGTGTGACGTCGTTTGTGTTCACTGAGGTTTGATGACCGTGTGAACGATTTGTCACACAACTCGCACGTGAAGGGTTTCTCTCCTGTGTGAACGCGTTGGTGTACTTTGAGGTTGGATGACTGCGAAAATGATTTGTCACACATTTTGCACCTGAAAGGTTTCTCCCTTGTTTGAAGCTGTTTGTCTTTACTGAGGCTTGATGATCGTGTGAATGATTTGTTAAACACCTCATACGTGATGGGTTCCTTCCTTATGTGAATCCTCTGGTGTGATAGTAGATGGGAGAAGTTGTTGAAAGCTTCTGTACAAAAATCACATTTGAAGGATTTCTCTCCTGTGTGAATGAGTTGGTGTTTACGAAGGTTCGATGACTTCGAGAATGATTTGTGACAAATCTTGCACGTGAAGGGTTTCTCCCCTGTGTGACATCGTTTGTGTTCACTAAGGTTTGATGCACGTGAGAATGATTTGTCACACACCTCACATGTGAAGGGTTTCTCCCCTGTGTGAATGCGGTGGTGTTGACGGAGGGTTGACAACAGTGAGAATGATTTGTCACATACATCACACGTGAAGGGCTTCTCACCTGTATGAATCCTTTGGTGTCTTAGTAGTGTCGTAGACATCACAAAACACTTATCACAAACATCACACCTGAATGGTTTCTCCCCCGTGTGAATCATCTGGTGTCTCCGGAGCATCGTAGATGTTACAAAGCCGTTATCACAAACATCACACCTGAATCGTTTCACTTCCATGTGGCTGCACTTGTGGTTACTGTAGTTGCAACAAATGCACCGCAGAAGATCTTATAAACCTGTGACATCAAGTTCACACTTCAACGACATTCCCCTGCAGGAATGGGTCAATGGTTCATGAGATTTGAAAAATGATTAATGCTCTCACCACACTTGCAGCCCCCTCACACTTTTTTCTGACCTCACCCTGACAGATCACTCAGCCAAAACTTTGGAAAGGTGGATTCTCATGAAAAGTTGCTTGCCACTGATCAGTTTCAGATCTGATCTCATGTCAAAGCTCTCTGACACAACTGATTTCCAGGTGATGGTTTCACTGCCTAACCTTCTGTGTGTTGAGCAATACCGTGAAGGAACTGGATGTCTTCCCACAGTTCCTTGAGTGTGGATTAGGATCGATGTGCGGTGTTTATCCTCTCCGTATTCTCTCGTGTAGTACAGTGCAATTTTCTGTAAAACAGGAAAAAGAAATGTAATTTCCTCCAACTCCCTCTCCTCCTTTGCTGAAGGGGCTGATTCCTCAGTTAGAGACTGTTCCACAGTGAGTGCCAGTCTGCTATTTCCCACTACGGGTTCAGACAACATCCTTTCTTTTTCCTCATTTGTCTGTCACACATCCTCTGTTTCCAGAAGGAACACTGGATAGTGACCAGCAGCAGACAACGTGGCTACTTTCTTTCCTCAACTCAGCCCCCATCTTTCCAGCACCATGGGGGGGAATGAAAGTTGGGTGGAATGTAAAATGGGCTATTAATTCACTATGAAGTCATGTTGTGCTGGTAAAGACCAGTTTTACTCTTCGAGAATATGCTTAACATGAAAAACACTCAGGAGAAATGTTAATTCAATTGAGATTGTTAAATTTTTCCCCTTGTTTTCCAAAATTATTTGACAAAAGGACACTGGGCAGGAAGTGTTGGAAGCTAAGGAAAATATTGCTTCAGTGTAGCTGATTGAAGGGTTCTGGTTTATCCTGGGAAATTAGATACACTGCACTCACTCAGACTGCACATCCCAAATTCAGCTATCATACACAACACTGGGCAAAACGATCAAATCCGAGCCCAGGCTTTTAGGAAAAGCCAAGGCCTTCAGGTAAAATCTTTTAAGAAAACCTGAAAATAAATTTCAATAAATGTGTCTCTGCCCCTCCCAGATAATTACACCTCACCTTCTCATATTCAATAATGACCCATCAACAAAACTCAGCCTGTAAATCCGATGGGAAATGCTTCCAATAAACACACTCAATATCCAACACACAGCTCCAATCAAACAGCTCAGCACAAAGCACCGAGTAAACAGGTCTCTCAGCTGGATCTTCTCACACAGCATAAGGGGCATTTCCACACCTGATTCCCCACAGGATAGTCAGACTGCCTGAACATTAGTGTGGATATTATGCAATGTAATTATTATAAATTCTGCTCCTTCACTCACCATCTCCTCACTTGGTTTTCAGTCCCTCCAGGAAGTGAAGCAGCTGTGGAAGAGGAAGAGGAGAGAATGGGCAGAGTGGGTGGGCTCTCTGATTGACGTTTCTCACAGCCAATCCTAATATTTCTGGAGTAACATGAGTTTCCTGAAGTTTGGGAAACTGACGGGTGAAACGGAGGCGACTTTGAGCAGCAAATCAGGTGGGAATTTAAACTTGTCTTTGTCCCATCTGAATAAAACCTCACTTATTGCAGCTGCTGTCTCAGTTTCCCTGGTAAATGTTTGACAGAGATTTCTAGTGTGGAGTAACATTCTTCATCCTCGGAGGCTTTCAGACTGACAACATCAGTGTGGGATGTGTGGCCTGGGATGTGTTTGACAGCAGATCAGAAGAGGAAGACCCACAGCATCCAAGGTAGTGATGACATGCAGTTCTGGGATCAGCACATGCACAGGAGAGAGACATCAGAGGGAGAGGAGGTCAGGAAGGACATGGACCCAAGGGAGACAGTGGCATTGGACGATGGGCCACAGAAGCATGGGGCAAAGGAGAGACAGATCATGAGAAAGGATTTCCTGGGAGGGAGCGAACAGACTGTCCATGTGTTTGGAGAATGTCTCAGAGATATGGGCCTCAATAAACAACACCCCCTCCTCAGTGTGTGCTACATGAAACGGTGACATTGCCAGAGAAGGAAGGGATGAATTTTGTCCCTAATCAGCTGACCA
The DNA here is from genome assembly GCF_964213995.1 of Mustelus asterias. Taxonomy (NCBI): domain Eukaryota; kingdom Metazoa; phylum Chordata; class Chondrichthyes; order Carcharhiniformes; family Triakidae; genus Mustelus; species Mustelus asterias. Next base: position 37,732,810 of record NC_135808.1, read on the forward strand.
TTAGATCATTCACATTCCCCTGAATATGGATGTGATGTCAGAGTTCCTGACAATGAAAGCATTGTGGGATTATCCAGGGGAGTGACGTTCACATGGAGCATCCTCAGACAGTCATTACAAACCACATGGAGGAGGAGAATTGTTTTTCTTTTCAAGGATCTCTGAGGCTCCTCAGGTGACTTTCAATGCCGTGTTAGTGGTACCAATCACTCCCAGCACCTTGGGGAAGCAGCTTTTCAGTAAAACTCCAGTGACCTCTACTGCTGTTCCCTGAGTGTTGTATTCAATTTAATGAAGTCATTTACCCTCCTCCTATTGCTCCTCTTTCCTCCTCCTCTCTCCACTTTCATTCTCCTACACCTGTCCTCTTGTATCTCTTCCTCCCTTCTCCACCACCACTCTCCTCATCCAGCACCATAAAGATGAGTGGGATGAAGAGAAGGTTCACTATTTTAAACTCAATCATAAATGAAACAAAGGAGAAACTCTGAACTATGTTATTTAGGTAATAATTTAATTAAGATTATCATCATCATTTCCTAGGAACACAGAGAATAGGAGCAGGAGAAGGCCATTCAGCCTTTCAAGTCTGTTTTGCAATTCAATAAAGTCATTGATGATCTGGTTATGGTCTCAACTCCACTTTCACATCAACACACATAACCCTTATGTCAATTATCTGTCAAATTATCTGGGGGTGGCACAGAGGCTAGCACTGCTGCCTCACAGCGTCAGGGTCCCAGGTTCAATTCTGGCCTCAGGTCACTGTCTGTGTGGAGTTTGCACATTCTCCCTGAGTCTGTGTGGATTTCCTCCAGGTGCTCCGGTTTCCTCCCACAGTCCAAAGATGTGCAGGTTAGGTTGATTGGCTATGCTAAGTTGCAGACAGCCCCGAACATCACCCAAGCACAACGTAACGCCATCCACGCTCTCAAGACCAACCGCAACATTGTCATCAAACCAGCAGACAAAGGAGGGGCCATCGTCATACTGAACAGAACGGATTACTGCAAAGAAGTGTACCGACAACTCAACAACGAGGAACACTACAGACAGTTACCTGCAGATCCGACCAAAGAACACACCCGTCAACTCAACACTCTGATCAAGACCTTTGATCCGGACCTTCAGAACACCCTCCGTGCTCTCATCCCACGTACTCCCCGCGTTGGAGATCTCTACTGCCTCCCGAAGATACACAAGGCAAACACACCCGGCCGTCCCATCGTATCGGGCAATGGGACCCTGTGCGAGAACCTCTCCGGCTATGTCGAGGGCATCCTGAAACCCATTGTACAAAGAACCCCCAGCTTTTGTCGCGACACTACGGACTTCCTACAGAAACTCGGCACACATGGAGCAGTTGAACCAGGAGCGCTCCTCGTCACAATGGATGTCTCGGCACTCTACACCAGCATCCCCCATGACGATGGCATTGCGGCAACGGCCTCAGTGCTCAGCGCCAACAACTGCCAGTTTCCAGATGCAATTTTACATCTCATCCGCTTCATCCTGGACCACAATGTCTTCACCTTCAACAACCAGTTCTTCATCCAGACACACGGAACAGCCATGGGGACCAAATTCGCACCTCAATATACCAACATCTTCATGCACAGGTTCGAACAAGACTTCTTCACCGCACGGGACCTTCAACCGATGCTATACACTAGATACATCGATGACATTTTCTTCCTTTGGACTCATGGTGAACAATCACTGAAACAACTCTATGATGACATCAACAAGTTCCATCCCACCATCAGACTCACCATAGACTACTCTCCGGAATCGGTTGCATTCTTGGACACACGCATCTCCATTAAGGACGGTCACCTCAGCACCTCACTGTACCGCAAGCCCACGGATAACCTCACGATGCTCCACTTCTCCAGCTTCCACCCTAAACACGTTAAAGAAGCCATCCCCTACGGACAAGCCCTCCGTATACACAGGATCTGCTCGGATGAGGAGGATCGCAACAGACACCTCCAGATGCTGAAAGATGCCCTCATAAGAACAGGATATGGCGCTCGACTCATTGATCAACAGTTCCAACACGCCACAGCGAAAAACCGCACCGACCTCCTCAGAAGACAAACACGGGACACAGTGGACAGAGTTCCCTTCGTTGTCCAGTACTTCCCCGGAGCGGAGAAGCTACGGCATCTCCTCCGGAGCCTTCAACATGTCATTGATGAAGACGAACATCTCGCTAAGGCCATCCCCACACCCCCACTTCTTGCCTTCAAACAACCGCACAACCTCAAACAGACCATTGTCCGCAGCAAACTACCCAGCCTTCAGGAGAACAGTGACCATGACACCACACAACCCTGCCACAGCAACCTTTGCAAGACGTGCCGGATCATCGACACAGATGCCATCATCTCACGTGAGAACACCATCCACCAGGTACACGGTACATACTCTTGCAATTCGGCCAACGTTGTCTACCTGATACGCTGCAAGAAAGGATGTCCCGAGGCATGGTACATTGGGGAAACTATGCAGACGCTGCGACAACGGATGAATGAACACCGCTCGACAATCACCAGGCAAGACTGTTCTCTTCCTGTTGGGGAGCACTTCAGCGGTCACGGGCATTCGGCCTCTGATATTCGGGTAAGCGTTCTCCAAGGCGGCCTTCGCGACACACGACAGCGCAGAGTCGCTGAGCAGAAACTGATAGCCAAGTTCCGCACACACGAGGACGGCCTCAACCGGGATATTAGGTTCATGTCACACTATTTGTAACCCCCACAGTTGCCTCGACCTGCAGAGTTTCACTGGCTGTCTTGTCTGGAGATAATACACATCTTTTTAGCCTGTCTTGATGCTCTCTCCACTCACATTGTTTTGTTTCTTAAAGACTTGATTAGTTGTAAGTATTCGCATTCCAACCATTATTCATGTAAATTGAGTTTGTGTCTTTATATGCTCTGTTTGTGAACAGAATTCCCACTCACCTGAAGAAGGGGCTTAGAGCTCCGAAAGCTTGTGTGGCTTTTGCTACCAAATAAACCTGTTGGACTTTAACCTGGTGTTGTTCAACTTCTTACTATGCTAAGTTGACCCTAGTTTCAGGGGGATTAGCAGGGTAAACGTGTGGGATTCCGGAGATAGGGCATGGGTGGGATTGTGGTCAATACAGACTCGATGGGCTGAATGGCCTCCTTCTGCACTTTAGGGATTCTATGAAATGTGTCTGCAGGAACTGAGGAGGTTAGAAAATCTGGGTTTGTGAAAATTCATATGTAAGTACAAGGTTTTCTTTCTTAGAGAAACTTTATGCTTCCTGTGAACTGGAAATTATAAACCCATTCTTGGAGAACACAGTGATATTGAACAATGCTTTATGTAAAGGCCTCTTATTGTAGGTTCCTTAATGTTTCAGTGATTAGGAATATACCATGCTGACAAATCAGGTGGTTAGGTTAAGTTAAAAATTAATTTATTGTGGGTTAGGAATCTTAACAGAAGATTGATAAAACAGCAGACAAACACAATATTCAGATTACATCAAACTTTGAATCAACCAAAATAGCAACGTATTTGAAAATGACTCAAGATCTTTCCCAGAACATAAAGCGAATCTTGGAAGAGTGTAAGGTGAACATATCACACATTACATCGAGGTATGATGGGCTGAAGACGCTCGAGTCTGTAGAGACTCGCCCCCACTCATTCACCATGCTCAGGACAGTAGTTCTCCTAGGCTGAAGAGTACAAACATTACCCATGGTATTAGTCAAACATTAGTCACCTGAAGAGGATCAGTCTATAATTCACATAATCACCCAAAGCAGGGTCTGATTCTACCTGATACGCATTCCTGAGAGCTGGCTCACTTTGCTAACATGCACACACTCACGTCAGGGGCAATTCTCTCAGAATACCACAGAAAAAAGTTTTGTTAAAATCCCTGTGTTTTAGTCTGGCTCCCAATTCCAATGGTTAGAAATGACACAACTTTAATGACACAGGATGGAGCTCATTTCCATCATACAAACACATGCAGAATTGAAGCGGTTGAGAGAGCTTTGCAATCTGTTGCAGGGTGAACAATGACACTGCAGTCATCTACAGACTGTAGATCATGTGTATCTATAGTGGTCAGTTTAGTTTTGGCACAGAGGTGACTGAGGTAAATGAGTTTCTCATCGAGATGGTTTTAATACTGACACTAGAGGGAAATTGATCTTTGATGAGCTGAATAGTCACTGTCAGGTAGATTGTAAATAGAATGGGGCTATCACACAGCCTTGCTTGACATGAGTCTGGATTTTGCAAGCTTCTCTTTCAGATCTCGCGCTCAAGACAGTTACGGTCACATCATATTAGTGACGAAGATTCTTCGACATCAAAATCGTTGGAGCTCAATCCACAAAGCCTCATGATTTACTGAGTCAAATCAATATTGTAATAAAGGGTTCCTAGTGTTGTTCTTGACATTTTTCCTGGATTTGTCTGGAAATAAAGACCATGTCGGAGGTTCCTGTGGAAGGTCTAAATCCAAGTCAAAGTTCTATGTGATGTCTGTATCACTTGATCCATGTGAGGGACTGAAACCTGTATCGACTTGTATGATGGGTGATGAACATCTACTCAGCACCAAGCCATCACTAGACCCAAATGTCCAAGAGGAAGATCATCAATGTCTCAGCCCTAAAACATTCCGACCGAAGAGAGGAATTCCAGGAGCAGCTTACAGACAAACTGAGAAATCTTCACCCATCCAACACAATTCCTGAAAGTGGGATCAAAATAAAGTCAGCTGTACTAAACTCCTGTGCCCAAACCATTGGGTTCGTGTATCATCACTTGGTCTGGCTCAATGAACAAGATGCTGAAATATGTGACCTCCTGGAACAAACACAATCAGCCTTCACTGCCCGGCAGAACAACCAAAGTCACAACTCAAGAAGGCAGCATTTCAACAGATCCACAAGGGAGATAATTCATGCTGTGGAAATTATTGAGGTATTTCCCTCTTGTCCTGAGCAGGGGAAAATCCTAACACACAGTCTCCTGAATCACCAATTCCTGTGGCTAAGGAAATCCTCCCAGAGACACAGTGACATCCCTTGCAAATATCTCCTGCTTTGTCTCGGTGTTACTTTTTTTTAAATCACGTCTCTATGAAACACTTTGGGACGTTTGACTATATTGAGGCACTCTATAAATACAAGCTGTTGTCCTCTCACTTTCCCTCCAATCCTCAAGGTACTGACCTGGAGTACAGACGGTGGACATTGATTGGCCTCTAGTGCTCTGCTTGAGTGGCCATTCAGCACATGTAGACCCAGACAGTGAATTTTGTGAGACAATGGAGACTATCACAGCCGAGACACATCCTGTCCTCCCCCAGATTACCCAGCTGGGCTCATTGATGAGGAACAGGATTCCTGGCTGATTCTCCCTCTCCATAGACCAGAGATGCTGTGGCTAATTGAAACCACTCCATTACTACCCCAGGCATGGCTCCGCCCCCCCAGGTGCTTGTGTTGGTAGATCAGAAGCTGAAGCCTTTCTAACACTGAGTATCTGATTGCCATCTTGGTCAGAGTGAGAGTCAGTGAGTGACTTGTACCTGACGTTGCACTGAAAGGATGTGAGATCATACAGGCTTCTATACATATTGATGTCTTCTTTTGGCGATGTTCGATCATCTGGTCAAAGGTTAAATTGACCTTCTTGAAACAATTGGCCTGATGGTGGCAGAAGTTGGAGACAGACATTGCTGAGACAGACAGTGCTTTGGAAGGACAGCTCCGCTGTGTGAGCACTGGAGGGTAAAGAACACAAACAACCTCACTGTCAGGGCAGCAAGTGAGCTAGTTCCAAATATGTGTGGAGACGTCGATTTTTGGCGATAGAGGACGAGTTGGTGAATCAATCCTGACACACGTCACACTGGAAGGTTTGTCTCCCTGGTGGATTCACTGATCTTTCAGAAGGTCAAACAACTGTGTGAAGGCTTTATTACAGATCTCACACTGATAGGGTTTCTCCCCTGTGTGAATGCGCTGATGGACCAGGAGTACACTGACTCTGACACAGAACATAGAATTAGAACATAGAATCCCTACAGTGCAGAAGGAGGCCATTTGGCCCATCAAGCCTGCACCGACAACAATCCCACCCAGGCCCTATCCCCATAACCCCATGTATTTATCCTGCTAATCCCCTGACACTAAGGGGCAATTTAGCATGACCAATCAGCCTAACGCACACATCTTTGGACTGTGGGAGGAAATCAAAGCACCCAGAAGAAACCCAGGCAGACACAGGGAGAACATGCAAACTCCACACAGACTGTGACCTGAGGCCAGAATTGAATCTGGGTCCCTGGCGCTGTGAGGTAGCAGTGCTCACCACTGTGTCACCGTGACACCTCACACTGAATCATTTCTCAGCACTGTGGTTCTCCTGAGACTGAGGAAGCAGATGGAAGAGTTGTCACAAATATTACACTTTGAGAGTTTCTGACATGTGAATTTTCTGATCTCCTAGGTTGAATACGTCAAAATCGTTTCATCACAATCCTCACATTTGAAGGGTTACTACCCTGTGTGGATCCTCTGATGGACCAGGAGATTCCAGATGATCGTGCAAAGGCCACCTCACACACAAAGGGTTTTTCACCAGTGTGGATACATTGGTGTTTCTCAAGTTGAGATGATTATGTGAAGGTCACAAACCTCACACTTGAACAGTTTTCCCCTGTGTGAATCCTCTGATGCCTCAGGAGATGAGAGGAGTGGGTGAAAGCCTTGTCCAAACATAACAAGTGAGAGGTTTCTGCTCTGTGTGAATACGCTGGTGGTCATGGAGGTTTGAGGAGAATGATTTGTCACACACCTCACAAGTAAATGGTTTCTCACCGGTGTGAATCTGCTCGTATCTGCAGAAAGTCGATGACTGCATGAACAGTCACACAGCTCACATGTGAACAGTTTCTCTCTCCTCTAGAATCAGATGGTTTCTGCGTATGGTCAATGAGCCCAAGAATTATTTGTCACAGACCTTACAAATTAGTTGCTTTTCTCCATTGTGAATGCGCCAGTGTGTCAGCAAGGCTGGTAATTTTGCAAAGCCCTTGCTGCACACCTCACACTTAAAAGATTTCTCAGTAGTGTGAATGCATCGGTGATTCACAAGCATCAATGAGTGTGTGAAGAGTCGATCACACAACTCACATTGGAATGGTTTAAGCCACTGTATAACGGGTGCGCATTGTATGTTAGTCCTCATACACCTCATATTTGAACAGCCTCTCACCTGTAGGAATGAGTCAGTAGTTTGCGAAACTCGATGAATGATCGAAACTCTCACCACACTTGCAATCCACTCACTTCTTCCCAGCCTCACCCAGTATTGTTTCTTGTGCACTATACAGACAAAACATACCGTTCATAGAGAAGGAAACGAGAGAGTGCAGAATGTAGTGTTACAGTCATAGCTCGGGTGTAGAGAAAGATCAACTTAATGCAAGGTAAGTCCATTCAAACAGCAACAGGGAAGAAGCTGTTCTTGAGTCGGTTGGTACGTGACCTCAGACTTTTGTATCTTTTTCCGAAGGAAGGAGGTGGAAGAGAGAATGTCCGTGTGGGGTCCTTAATAATGCTGGCTGCTTTGCCGAGGCAGTGGGAAGTGTAGACAAAGTCAATGGATGGGAGGCTGTTTTGTGTGATGGATTGGGCTATATTCCTTGCGGTCTTGGGCAGAGCAGGAGCCATACCAAGCTGTGATACAACCAGAAAGAATGTTTTCTCTGGTGCATCTGTAAAGGTTGGTGAGAGTCATAGCTGACAAGCCAAATTTCCTTTGTCTTCGGAGAAAGTAGAGGCATTGGTGGGCTTTCTTAACTATAGTGTCAGCATGGGGGGACCAGGACAGGTTGTTGGTGAACTGGACACCTAAAAACTTGAAACTCTCGACCCTTTCTACTTCGTCCCCATTGATGTTGACGTCCCCATTGATTGTTATTTTGTTTTGGGCGGTTCCCCTCCTTTTAGGGAGCTGCCCCTTTTGAGTTGTCCCTAAGTTAAGTTGATTGGACACAAAAAGAGTTTCCCTTATTCAAGCATATTGCTCCTTAAGTAAAGGGACCAAAGCTGTCTGCACTGCTCTAGCCTGTCCAGTTGTAGCAAGACTTCCCCACTTTTGTGCACTAACCTGTAAAAAAAAGGGAGAGGTGAGTGAGTGTGGGGACCAAGGAGAGGAACTTTACGTATTTGTACAAAGATTGTTCAGATTTTTAACAGAATTTCACAGCTTCTGATATCCACCAGCTAGATGACAAAGGATAGCAGGTATAGAAAAACCATCACTTCCACATTCCTCTCCATGTCATACACTGTCCTGACTTGGACAGATATCATCCTTCTGAGATCATCACTGAGTTAAAGTCTTTGTTAGCGGGGTTCTCTGGAGACCAGGCATCGCCAGAAATGTCAGAGGGTTGTTTTTCAAACTGGAGACCTGTGACCAGTGGTGTGCCTCAGGGATCAGTTCTTGGTTCACTGTTATTAATTATTTGGATGAGAATGTAGGAGACATTGTTAGTAAGTTTGCAGATGACACCAAGATTGGTGGCATAGTGGACAGTGAAGAGAGTTATCTCGGATTGCAACGGGATCTTGATTGATTGGGTCAGTGGGCTGACGAATGGCAGATGGAGTTTAATTTAGACAAATGCGAGGTGATGCATTTTGGTAGATTGAACCAGGGCAGGACTTACTCAGTTAATGGTAGTGCGTTGGGGAGAGTTACAGAACAAAGTGATCTAGGGGTACATGTTCATAGCTCCTTGAAAGTGGAGTCACAGGTGGACAGAGTGGTAAAGAAGGCATTCAGCATGCTTGGTTTCATTGGTCAGAACATTGAATACAGGAGTTGGGATCTTGTTGAAGTTGTACAAGACATTGGTAAGGCCACACTTGGAATACTGTGTACAGTTCTGGTCACCCTATTATAGAAAGGATATTATTGAACCAGAAAGAGTGCAGAAAAGATTTACTAGGATGCTACCGGGACTTGATGGTTTGAATTATAAGGAGAGGTTGGATGGACTGGGACTTTTTTCTCTGGGGCGCAGGAGGCCTAGGGGTGAACTTATAGAGATTTATAAAATAATGAGGGGCATAGATCAGCTAGATAGTCAACACCTTTTCCCAAAAGTGGGAGAGTCTAAAACTAGAGGGCATAGATTTAAGGTGAGAGGGGAGAGATACAAAAGTGTCCAGAGGGGCAATTCTTTCACACACAGGGTGATGAGTGTCTGGAACAAGCTGCCAGACGTAGTAGTAGAGGCGGGTACAATTTTGTCTTTTAAAAAGTATTTAGACAGTTACATGGGTAAGATGGGTATTAAAGGGATATGGGCCAAATGCGGGCACTTGGGACTAGCTTCGGGGTTTTAAAAAAAAGGCAGCATGGAAAGTTGGGCCGAAGGGCCTGTTTCCATGCTGTAAACCTCAATGCACCCAACCTAAGAGGCATACAAGATGATCAGAGGATTAGATAGGGTGGACAGTGAGAGCCTTTTTCCTCGGATGGTGATGGCTACCACGAGGGGACATAGCTTTAAATTGAGGGGTGAAAGATATAGGACAGATGTTAGAGGTAGGTTCTTTACTCAGAGTAGTAAGGGCATGGAATGCCCTGCCTGCAGCAGTAGTGGATTCGTCAACATTAAGAGCATTCAAATGGTTATTGGATAAACATATGGATGATATTGGAATAGTGTAGATTAGAGGGGCTTTAGATTGGTTCCACTGGTCGGCGCAACATCGAGGGCCGAAGGGCCTGTACTGCGCTGTAATGTTCTATGCACTTCTTTGGTCACTTTAATCATGAGCTAGAGAAACAGGTGAGAGGCATTGATTCATCATTCACCCAGACTAATGACCTTGTATTGCAACAGATAGTTGTTTCTGAAATTACTTGAGGCGCTAAGCGCGGATTGGCCGTTTTCTAAGTTATCTCAACGTGTGATAATGGTGGGCGGTCCTATCCAGATTACATTGCGCAATGAATACGGTCTATCGACGTTGGAAGGATTGTACTGCACAGGTACGAGTAGGCCCGCTACCCTGAAAAGCATCCAGCTTCTGCAGCTCCAGAAAGCTGGGCAAGCTCAGCCTCAGTAACAGCAAGTGCGGTTCTCAGAGGCTGAATCATAACAGCTTGGGGAACATGTACAGTCTCAGCGCCTGGGGACAATGATAGAGTGGTTTTTCGGGCGCGAGGGATTATGGGAATCATGGCCGCCATTATTCAACGCCTGTCAGCAAGTGTTATATTGAACATTGACGAAAAGTCAAATACCTTCAATATTAACTTTCTTTCTTCCGCTCCAAAGACGCTGCTGTTCCAATATTTCATCTTTTTATTTCAGATTTCCACCATCCACTGTGTTTTTATTATCTTTATTGTTGCAGATGTTGCTCACAGAATCACGTTTAAAAACACAGACAGACTCACTAAGTTCTGTTTCACACTGGTGTGGCTGTTGAAAGTCGAACTTTATCTTTGTCTTCCGTGTAGGTTTGAACTCGAGTGGTGATGGAGCTGCTGGGATTAGCCTGGGTGCTTTTGAGTACTGTAGGGCCTGAACAACGTCTCGTGTGTGGTGGTGAATGGAGGTGGTCTCGAGTGGAGATTAGGTTGTTAAAGAGACACAATTCCAAAAAATGTAAAAGCGTTTAATTTAGGAACAAGAAGTTTTGAACTGACAATATATGAACTACGCAATAGGAGCAAAAATAGACCATTCAGCCCTTCAAGCCTGCTCAAAATATTCATAGTATCATAGAGCACAGAAGAGGCCCTTCGGTCCATTTAGTAGGACCATGGCTGATATATTTCAGTTGAATGCCACATTCCCATCTGTGACTGATGGCCATTGATTCTGTTGCCTATTTGTCAGTCTTAAAAATATTCAGTGATCCACTTTCAAAGTCGCACAACACTCAGAGAATAAAAATCACCTCATCGCAATCCAATAAGGACAGCCCTATTTTAAAACAGTTTCCCCTCGTTCTGGGCTCATCCACAGAAAAGAAAACATCCTTTCAGCTCCCACTTTATCAATACCGTTCAGGATCTTGTATCCTTCAATCAAGCTCAGCCTTCACTCTTCGAACTCCAGTGAAAACAAGTCCAGTCTTTCCAACCTATCCATAACGTGTTTCAATTCACTGAAGCACTCAGGAGCTTACAATAAGAGTCCTGTATCCAATATATTGGAAAGTTTCATTGTAGAGTACTTTCTCCATCAATGGGTTTATGATTTCCAGTTCACAGGAAGTGTAACATTTTCCAAATAAACAAACAATTAGAAATGTTAGGTGTCTGAAAACACTTCAGAATCAATTAATTTTTTTTGAAGTGTGGTCACTGATGTAATGAAATGAACCAATTTCCAGTAATCAATTTCTCCACGCAAGCTCCCACAAACAACAATGTGATAATGATCAGCTTTCTATTTTTGTGACATTGATTGCAGGGTCCATATTGACCTGGATATCAGGGATAACTTCCCTGCTGTTCTACAACGTAGTGTCATGGGATCTTTTACATCGACCTGAGAGAGCAAACGTGACCTTAGAATCCCATAGAGTCCCTACAGTGCAGAACGAGGCCATTCTGCCCATCGACTCTTCACTAATTCTCTGAAAGAGCATCTTACCCAGGCTCACTGTCCCTCCCTCCCTCCCTCCTCGGTCAACACTGCTGATTTAGCATTCTGCTTTCAGTCACTCATGAAACTTGTTTCCATAAACCATAAACCTTTGAAGCCTCAAAAAATCCTTTCCAAAATATAATGTCGATGGTGCAATCATGTCATTCCTATGGTGTGGCGACCAGGACTGAACCCAGGTTTTCAACTAGAATCCCAGACATGTTTGATGCAGTTTCAACATAACTTCATTGTTTTATCATCTACCCCTCCGCTAATGCAGACCAGTTTCCATTCTGACTGCTTGACCAATCCATCTGCCACCTCCAGGCATCTGCTTATAAACATTCGACAGTTTCCTGTTCCTCTGTTGTTCTCAGCTCTGACCATTTATTGTCTATACCCCCTTTGAATTGTCAGCCTTCCCTAAGTAGCTTACCTCACTCTGGATTGAATTCCATTTCTTAGAAGCTTAGAAATCTTAGAAGCCCTACAGTACAGAAAGAGGCCATTTGGCCCATCGAGTCTGCACCGACCACAATCCCACCCAGGCCCTACCCCCATATCCCTACATATTTTACCCACTAATCCCTCTAATCTACGCATCCCAGGACTCTAAGGGGCAATTTTAGCATGGCCAATCAACCTAACCCGCACATCTTTGGACTGTCCTACCTACCACTGTCCTACCTACCTGACCAGTCCGTTCATATCGTCCTGCAGTTAACAGTTTTCTTCTTCAATATCATATGGTCAGCACACTCTCAAACTTCTTACTCATGCCCACTGTAGTCCATTATCAAAGCAAAGCATTTAGGAAGCAGTAGCAGGATCAGACAGAGTTAGCATGGATTTATGAAGGGGAAATTATGCTTGATAAATCTATTCGAATTCTTTGTAGATGTTGTAGAGTTGACAAGGGGGAGCCAGTCAATGTGGTATATTTGGATTTTCAGAAAGTGTTTGATAAAGTCCCACAAAAACGATTATTGTGCTAGATTAAAGTGCATGGGATTGGGGGAGTGTATTGAGATGGATCGAAAACTGGCTGGCTGAGAGGAAACAAAGGGTAGGAATTAATGGGTCCTTTTCAAATTGGCAGACCGTAACTAGTGGGGTGCCACAGGGATTGGTGCTGGGACCCCAGCTATTCACAATATATATTAATGATTTGAAAAATATATTAAAAATTTGATTGCTCCCGGGCCACAGAAAGTGGCTCGGGAGCGAAAAGCGAGAGCGATGGCCCCCAAAGACATCACTGTGCCCCTTATCCACCCATCCCTCCCGCTACCCAGACTGATCACGACCCTCTGCCCCTTCCCCCACACCGATCACCCGCAGAGTGGCAGTGGATTCCCCTGCCCCTCCCTCCCCCCCTCCCCCCCCCCTCCGGTCCCCCCCACCAGTGATCAGGCCCCCTGCTCCCCCAACCAGAGATACATCTTACCCGTCTCTCTCCTCACCCCCCTCCTCCAAACCAGAGAACGATCTGGCTTCCCCCCCCCCCCCCCCCCCCGCCACCCCATCCCCCTGCAGAGGCACATCTGACCCGCCTCCTCCTCCCTCCCCGCCCCCACACCAGAGAATGATCTGGCCCACCTCCCTCTCTTCCACGCCTCCCCCCGCCCACCCCCACAACCCGGCAATGATCGGGCCTCCCTCCTCCCTCACCCCACTCACCAGAAAATGATCTGACCCGCCCCCCCCCCCCCCCCCGCCCCTCCCCACCACTGATCTGATTCAGAGAGCTGTTGGAAGCTCTGAAATTACCTCTTCAGAAGCTGAAGCACCTGAAACAGACTTTTAATTAGCATGTCCATTGTGGCCCGATTCTGGATTGGCGAACGTGGTGGTAAAGGGGGAAGTGCTGATAAAGTTGGGCAGGCAGTTCATTAATTCATTTGAAATGCACGCAAATGCATTTAAATCACCGTTGCACCCGTTTCGGGCGCGAATTGAATCACGGCCATTCCCAGGCCTCGGTAAAGTGGCATCTGCGTGGACACGGGCGTGGATCGCGTTGATGCCCTTATGCCTGGCTTTACCATGTTTTCGTGCCCGAATGGTAAAATTGGGTCCCCAGAATCCCGCAGGGAAAGGTGTTTCAAGGTTTTGACCCAGTGATAGCATCAGAGTGAGGATATGTTAGGATTGTGTTGTCCCAGTGGGTGTGCTGCCCCTGGCCTTCTAGGGTGGCAGGTTTCACAGATTCGGACAGTGCTGTTGAAGGAATTTTGGCAAGTTGCTGCAGTGCATCTAATGGATGGTCCACATTGGTGATGGGAGTGAATATTTAAGGTGGTGGATGGGGTAATGATCTACCGAAATGCTTTTTCTAACATGGTGTTGAGTTGCTGCGTATTGCAGGAGATGGAATGATCTGTTTCAAATAAATTGAGTAAAATGATTAAACTTCCTCAGTGTGGGGATTAGCTGACAAAAAGAAGGGGCAGAACATGACATAGAAGGTTATGGATAGAAAGTCAGTCATGGAGAATTTATGGATAAAGAATGGTGTGGATATGTTAGTGTAATGTGAAATGGAATGACCTGTTTACAGAAGTACGAGTGGGGAAAATGTGGAGACAGTGATCCAGCAGAGGGTAGAAACACAAAGAGAATGAGAGAAATAAATAGAATGAGAGATGGCAGTGCGGGAAAGGGCACACGAGGTTGGATAGCAAAAAGAGGGAGAGAGAAGACAAGATGGGGATGGAAAATTGAAACAGATAGTGGAACCAAGTGGAGAAAAGTAGAGAAAACAGGAGAGAGAAAAAACAAGAAATAATAGACACTGAGTGAGTGAGAGTAAGTCAGAAAGGAACAGAATTGGAAAGAGAGAAGAAAACAAAGACAGAGAAGAATAAACATGAAAGGAATACAGACATTGAGTAAATGGAAAAAATGTGTGTGTGAGAGAGAAGTTAAATACAACAGAGACTGAAGAGACAGAATGAGGAAAACAACATGAAGAAATAGAGACAGAGACCCAGAGAAAGGAAGACAGAGACAATAAGATTAAATCTCTCCTTCCCCAATAAGTTTCATATTTATCCAACAGACATTGCTTCCTAGCGAGATTCTCATTGGAATTTAATGACTAATGTTAAATGGCAGAAGTTTTGTTCCAAAAAGTCAGATACAATACATGTATTTGCTTCCCCTCCCCCATCCCAGATCCAGTTCCCCCACCTCGAAACCCAATCCCCACCCATTTTCCCCTTTCCCACCCATTGATCCCCTTTCTCCATCCTCTAAACCCCTTGAATTAATTTCTCAGCCCCTGAGCCACTATAAGCCACTGAAATAATTCCTCTACCCCGGAACCCTTGTCGGCCTTCTGAACCTCTTACCTCTGAAACCCTTCCCCATTTCCTGAACCCCCTGTAACCTTCAGCCACTTCAAAACCCTCAACTCCTTCTCCACACCTCAGTATTTGTTAGATATCGTGAACTGTGAATGTTCAAAGTGCTGGCACTATGGGACTCTTGTTGGCCCAGGATACTGTGAAAACTCCCAGCTGCTCACAGAATATGCCAAATATTCCCTGTCCCAGGAACAGGACCTCCACATGATACCAACAATAGTGCAATACTCCGGCAGTACTGGGCTGTATATACTGGAATGGGACATCAACCACAATAGTGCAGCAGTCCTGCAGTGCTGAGCTGTATGTATTCAAGTCGGACATCAACCCACAACAGTTCAGCACTCCTGCAGTGCTGGGTTGTATGTACTGGAGTGAGGCATCAGCCCACAACTTGTTAAGTCAATTTCCAATTCAGACAGAGACTAACCCCCAGTTACTGACAATGAATCATGTCACATCTACTTAATTCATCTTCTCACATCAGTATCTCTATGAAAGATGCAGTGTTAATCCGCTTAAATAAACTTGTTTCAAATCATTTTACTCTCATTTGCCTGGCCTAATGCACTGAAAAGTTGACTCCTGTTTTGGAACAGGTTCCACAGGCACCTCCGGTATTGTTCACAATTCCCCATTCTTCACCTGGGAGACTGGACAGAGTGTGGGGAGAAAGGGACTGAAGGAGCTCCTGATCCTGTCCTCAGACACAGTCCAAACTCTTACACTCTGCAGCAGGTAACAGTGATCAGGCGCAGCAGTTGTGAATTCCCCCTCTTTAGTACCTGGGTATGCAGGCCAATTAGAGTCTCTCAACTGGATCAATGCTCCAGCTGAGATTCAACAACTTGGTAATGTGTTTTCATTGTGGGTCTTTTTAGATTAGTTCCTAACATCCACACTGAGAGTGACTAAACATCAGGGGATTTACCTGTGGAACTGGTTTACATGAAATTCTCCAATCTTGCTTCTAATCTCACAATCACAGTATCTCAATTAATCAAACCATGATGGTTTAAAATTAAATAGAGAGCTTCGGTTTTGGAGGAATTTACAGATGTTTACGATTTTCAGTAATCTCTGGCCTCGATCCAGTAGGATTGGGCTGAGTCAGCACCAGCAGTGCAAGAACCAACATCAACCCTTTCATCACCTTTGGTGGAGTTTTCCAGCTTTACGATCAGAATGCTGGTGTAGAAATTGTCTGTATGTAATCTCAGAGCATTTGCTGCTTTTATAATCATACACGGGGAATGTTTCTGCTTTCTGGTCATATCATTGGAAAAGGTATTTTCCATGATGCTGCCTCTTCATTTCCATGATCGTAGCCTTCAGCAAGTATGACTCATACTGCTGCTTTTTGAACGCTCTAAAGGGGGACAGCAATGAACATGGCTAATTTTCCTGCTGGTGTGTGCCCCTTAGAGACAATCTGCCCCCCTCCCCTAAAGGGAGCTGCACTTATGGTGCAAATATGTGCTGATTGTACAGGTGTTCACCAATCCGTTCCTGATTTTAGACTAACTATCTCTTTGTGAAGCCCAATGTCACAAATGTTTTGAGAACCACACTCTCGTCATGTCCCACTGCCTTCATAGATCTATCCACAAGCAACCTCGGAATCCTGTGTTCCAGTACTCTTTAGAATGGAGTCATTATGTCAGTACTGTCTCTTGCTACCACTTCTGCAAAAATGTATCACTTCTGTATTAAATTAAATCTTCTTCTTCTCTGCCTATTCTGCCAGCCTATCAATGTTCTATTGCAGTTGACTGGCTACATCTACAATTTTTCCGCACCTCCATGATGCATCTTCACATGACATCTTCTATTCACACCCTCCCCCCCTCCCATCTTCTATTCACACCGCCCCCCCCCCATCTTCTATTCACACCGCCGCGCCCCCCCCCCCCCCCACCCCCCCACATAGCACCAAGTTGTGCCTATTGTAGAGGAAAGTGAATATGTTAATTCCCAACAGACAAGATGTTATTCCAGACCCTAAAATAGCATGAAAATCTGTTGGAGACCCCGTGGCCCATGGTTCAGCAGGAATCCAGTGATCCTGTGACCTATCCTATACGCAAGGAACCACAGCGTTGTTGTGGTGGGAAATATTAACTTCCCCTATATTGACTGAGATTCACTTACTGCTAGGGGCATAGATGGGACAGAGTTTGTAAGGTGCATCCAGGAGGGCTTCTTGAAACAATATATAGATAGTCCAACTAGGGAAGGAGCCATACTGGATCTGGTATTGGGGAATGAGCCTGGCCAGGTGGTCGGCATTTCTGTAGGGGAGCAGTTCGGAAACAGTGACCACAATTCATTAAGCTTTAAGGTACTGATGGATAAAGATAAGTGTAGTCCTCAAGTGAAGGTGCTCAATTGGGGGAAGGCTCATTACAACATTATTAGGCAGGAACTGAAGAATGTAGCTTGGGGCAGATTTTTGAGGGCAAATCAACATTTGGCATGTGGGAGGCTTTCAAGTGTAAGTTGATAGGAATTCAGGACTGGCACATTCCTGTAAGGATGAAGGATAAGTATGGCAAGTTTCGGGAACCTTGGATAATGAGAGATATTGTGAGCCTCATCAAAGAGAAAAAGGAAGCATTTGTCAAGGCTAGGAGGCTGGGAACACACGAAGCAAGTGTGGAATACAAGGAAAGCAGAAAGAAACTTAAGCAAGGAGTCAGGTGGGCTAAAAGGGGTCACGAAAAATCCTTGGCCAGCAGATTAAAGACAATCCCAAGGCTTTATATACATTTTTTAAAGAGCAAGAGGGTAGCCAAGGAAAGGGTTGGCCCACTCAAGGACAGGGGAGGGAATCTATGCGTGGAGACAGAGGAAATGGATGACGTATTAAATGAGTATTTACCAAAGAGAAGGTCTTGGTGGATGATAAGTCTGGGGACTGGGGAAGGGTGTGTAGATAGTTTGGGTCATGTTGAGATCAAAAAGGAGGTATTGGGATTCTTGAGAAACATTAAGGTAGCCAAGTCCCAAGGCCTGATGGGATATACCCCAGAATACTGAGAGAAGCAAGGAAGGAAATTGCTGGGGCCTTGAGAGAAAGCTTTGTATCCTCACTGGCTACAGGTGAGGTCCCAGAAGATTGGAGAATAGTCAATGTTATTCCTTTGTTTAAGAAGGGTAGCAGGGATAATTCAGGTAATTACAGGCTGGTGAGACTTATGTCAGCGATAGGGAAATTATTGGAGAGGTTTCTTTGAGACAGGATTTATTTCCACTTGGAAATAAGTGGACATATTAGCGAGAGGGAACATGGTTTTGTGAAGGGGAGGTTGTGTCTCACTAACTGATCAAATTTTTCGAGGAAGTGGCAAAGATAATTGATGAAGGTAGGGCAGTGGATGTTGTCTACATGGACTTCAGTAAGGGCTTTGACAAGGTCCCTCATGGCAGACTGGTGCAGAAGATGAAGTTGCATGGGATCAGAGGTGAGCTGGCAAGATGGATACAGAACTACCTCGGATACAGAACTACCTCGGACAGAGGGTAGCAGTGGAAGTTTGCGTTTCTGAATGGAGGGCTGTGACAAGTGGTGTTCCTCAGGGATCAGTGCAGGGACCTTTGCTGTTTGTAATATATATAAATGATTTGGAGGAAAATGTAACTGGTTCGATTAGTAAGTTTGTGTCCGACACAAAGGTTGATGGGATTGCGGATAGCAATGAGGACCGTCAGAGGATATAGCAGGATATAGATCGGTTGGAGACTTGGGCGGAGAGATGGCAGATGGAGTTTAATCCGGACAAATGTGAGGTAATGCATTTTGGAAAGTTTAGTACAGATAGGAAATATACAGTAAATGGCAGAACCCTTAAGAGTATTGATAGACAAAGGGATTTGGGTACACAGGTCACTGAAAGTGGCAACGCAGGTGGAGAAGGTAGTCAAGTAGGCATATGGCATGCTTGCCTTCACTGGCCAGGGCATTGAGTTTAAAAATTGGCAAGTCATGTTGCAGCTTGTCTACAGGAATAGTGCCAGAAGACTGGAGGATAGCAAATGTTGTCCCCTTGTTCAAGAAGGGGAGTAGAGACAACCCTGGTAATTATAGACCATGATGTGGAGATGCCGGCGTTGGACTGGGGTAAACACAGTAAGAAGTTTAACAACACCAGGTTAAAGTCCAACAGGTTTATTTGGTAGCAAAAGCCACACAAGCTTTCGAGGCTCTGAGCCCCTTCTTCAGGTGAGTGGGAATTCTGTTCACAAACAGAACTTATAAGACACAGACTCAATTTACATGAATAATGGTTGGAATGCGAATACTTACAACTAATCCAGTCTTTAAGAAACAAAACAATGGGAGTGGAGAGAGCATCAAGACAGGCTAAAAAGATGTGTATTGTCTCCAGACAAGACAGCCAGTGAAACTCTGCAGGTCCACGCAACTGTGGGAGTTACAAATAGTGTGACATAAATTCTGATTCTAGGATCGCATGATAAAGACTCAGGAGGAAAAAAGCAGAAATATTTATGTGAAATAGTGTGACATAAACCCAATATCCCGGTTGAGGCCGTCCTTGTGTGTGCGGAACCTGGCTATCAGTTTCTGCTCCGCGACTCTGCGCTGTCGTGTGTAGACCAGTGTAGACCAATTATAGACCAGTGAGCCTTACTCCTGTTGTGGGAAAAATTTTGGAAAGGATTATAAGAGATAGGATTTATAATCATCTAGAAAGGAACAATTTGATTAGGGATAGTCAATACGGTTTTGTAAGGGTAGGTCGTGCCTCACAAACCTTATTGAGTTCTTTGAGAAGGTGACCAAAGAGGTGGATGAGGGTAAAGCAGTTGATGTGTTTTATATGGATTTCAGTAAAGCGTTTGATAAGGTTCCCCACGGTAAGCTATTGCAGAAGGTACGGAGGCATGGGATTGAGGGTGATTTAGCGGTTTGGATCAGGAATTGGCGAGCTGTAAGAAGACAGAGGGTGGTGGTTGATGGGAAATGTTCTTCCTGGAGTTCAGTTACTAGTGGTGTACTGCAAGGATCTGTTTTGGGGCCACTGCTGTTTGTCATTTTTATAAATGACCTGGATGAGGGCGTAGAAGGATGGGTTAGTAAATTTGCGGATGATACTAAAGTCGGTGGAATTGTGGACAGTGCGGAAGGTTGTTGCAGGTTACAGAGGGACATAGATAAGCTGCAGTGCTGGGCTGACAGGTGGCAAATGCAGTTCAATGTGGGAAAGTGTGAGGTGATTCACTTTGGAAGGAGTAACAGGAATACAGAGTACTGGGCTAATGGTAAGATACTTGGTAGTGTGGATGAACAGAGAGATCTCGGTGTCCATGTGCGTAGATCCCTGAAAGTTGGCACCCAGGTTGATAAGGTTGTTAAGAAGGTGTACAGAGTGTTCGCTTTTATTGGTAGAGGGATTGAGTTTCGGAGCCAGGAGGTTGTGTTGCAGCTGTACAAAACTCTGGTGCGGCCGTACTTGGAGTATTGCGTACCGTTCTGGTCGCCGCATTATAGGTAGGATGTGGAAGCATTGGAAAGGGTGCAGAGGAGATTTACTATGATGTTGCCTGGTATGGTGGGAAGGTCTTATGAGGAAAGGCTGAGGGTCTTGAAGTTGTTTTCGTTAGAGAGAAGAAGGTTAAGAGGTGACTTAATAGAGGCATACAAGATGATCAGAGGATTAGATAGGGGGGATAGTGAGAGCCTTTTTCCTCGGATGGTGATAGCTAGCATGAGGGGACATAGCTTTAAATTGAGGGGTGATAGATATAGGACAGATGTCAGAGGTAGGTTCTTCACTCGGAGAGTAGTAAGGGTGTGGAATGCCCTGCCTGCTGCAGGAGTGGACTCGCCAACATTAAGGGCATTTAAATGGTCATTGGATAAACATATGGATGATATTGGAATAGTGTAGGTTAGGTGGGCTTTAGATTGGTCTCACTGTTCGGCGCAACATTGAGGGCCGAAGGGCCTGTACTGCGCTGTAATGTTCTATGTTCTATGTTTATAGAACCTTAGGTAGGCTGCCCTTGGAATATAGTGTTCAATTCTGGTCGCCACACTACCAGAAGGATGTCGAGGCTTTGGAGAGGGTACACAAAACTATTACTAGGAGGTTGCCTGGTATGGAGGACATTAGCTATGAGGAGAGGTTGGAGAAACTTGATTTGTTCTCACTGGAACGACGGAGGTTAAGGAGCGACCTGATAGAAGTCTACAAGATCATGAGGGGTATGGACAGAGTGCATAATTAGAAGCTTTTTCCCAGGGTGAAAGAGTCAATTCCTCAGGGGCATAGGTTTAAGGTGCGAGGGGAAAGGTTTAAAGGAGATGTATGAGGCAAGTTTTTTACTTAGAGAATGGTGGGTGCCTGGAACTCGCTGCCGAGGGTGGTAGTGGAAGCAAATATGATAGTGACTTTTAAGGGGCATCTTGACAAATACATGAATAGGATGGGAATAGAGGGATATGGTCCCCAGAAGGGTTGAGGGTTTTAGTTCAGCCGGGCAGCATGGTCGGTGCAGCCTTGCAGGGCTGAAGGGCCTGTTCCTGTGCTGTAATTTTCTTTGTTCTTTGGTCTATAAATGTGTCTCCTAGTTCCCCAGTTATGAAATCTCCTACGATTTTTATATTTATCTTGCAATTATTTCTAGTATTTGCTCACATATTTTCCTCTAAATTGTCTTCCAAAATTAGATCTAAAGAACGACTTTTCTTTACATTACTTAAACTGACTCAGAGGGATTGATGCCCAGTAGGGAAATACACTCAGCAAATTAGCAGCAACACTTCCAAATTATTGAAATGTATAAGATCCATTTGCAAGTTGACACATCAGCTTCAGTTACAGAGACTGGCTGTCAAAGATAATAGCCTCAACGGTTGAATATCCACACCGTATCCATATTCTGGGGACTGGCTGTGGCTCAGAGATTGATTGATGTGTAATCAACACTCACAATAAAATAAGGTTCACTTTGACTCTCAGTCCTCGTGGTGGTGCAGTGAGGGTGAGGAAATATGGCAGTGTCTGATCTACTGAGTATTGCCAACATATTTCATTTTGATTCTACTTTTTAAAGCACAGAAACTGACCATCTGGCCCATTTGCTTTCTACTGGTGCTCATTCTCCATGTGAGCTTTCACTCTATCCGTTGTGTGGACATTGATACCCATCTATGCGTGCACACTGTACTGTACCCTGGAGAGAGAAACACCTCTCTGCAACCTTTGACATGGCCAACCACACTATCCTCTTCCTGCAACTCTTTTGTGTTGTCCTTTCAGTCAGTGGGACTGTTGTGACTTGTTTAACTTTTTCCTCTTCAGTTGTATACAGAGAATCTCTTGCAATGGTGAATCTTCCCACCGCCATCGCTCTGGTTCCTACCAAGGGTCAATCTCTGCTTTTCAATTCCAATATGATTGTCTGTGCAAAGCAATTGGCATTTATCCTATAGGCTGTGAGATCCATCAATCAGGGCGCTGAGCTGTGTGTTGGATATTGAGTTTGTTTATTGGAAGCATTTCCCTTCTGATTTACAGGTTGAGTTTTGTTGATGGGTCATTACTGAATATGAGAAGGTGAGGTGTAATTATCTGGGAGGGGCAGAGACACATTTATTGAAAACTTTCAATGGCTTCTTTAAAGATTTTAGCTGAAGGCCTCGGCCTTTCCCAAAAGCCTGGGTTTGGATTTGATAGTTTTGCCCAGTGCTGTGTGTGATAGCTGAATTTGGGATGTGCAGCCTGAGTGAGTGCAGTGTGTCTAATTTCCCAGGATAAACCAGAAACCTTCACTTAGCTATGTATTTTTCAAATAATTTTGGAATTCAAGAGGAGATATTTCAAAATGTTCATTGAATTAACATTTCTCCTGAGTGTTTTTTATACTAAACACATACTTTAAGGGTAAAACTGTTTTTCACCAAAACAACATGAGATCATTATGAATTGATGGCCCATTTTACACTCTGCCCTACTGGCTTTTCCATCACCCTCAGGGTGCCTGGGAAGATGGGGTCTGTATGGAGGAAAGAAAGTAGCCACGTTGTCTGCTCCTGGTTACTATTCAGTGTCTCTGCTAGAAACAGAGAGTGTGTGAAGATCAAGTGACGAAAAAGAAAGGACTTGCACCTGATTCCCCCATACAGGGGAATAGCAGCTGTCGAACAGTCTCTGACCGAGGAGTCAGTCTCTTCAGCAAAGGAGTAGAGGGAGTTGGAGGAAATCATGTTTTCCTGTTTTAGAGAAGGTTGCACTGTACTACACCAGAGAATTCAAAGAGGGTAGACAGTGCAGATAGATTTTGACCATCAGCCAATTGCACAACACAGAGAATGTTGGGCAGTGAAGCCAACTTCTGCAGAATTTGATGGCTGAGAGACCATTCAAGACTGAGGTGAGTGATCAAATCTATGTACAGTGATCGGTGCTCTCAAATTATCAATGCATTCACGCAGGTGAAAAACTTTTCATTTGCAGAGTATGAGAAAATCATTTTCGAAGTCCTGGAACCTTTATATGAATCAACACATTCACAAAGAGGAGAAACCATTCACATGGGAGGTGTGTGACAAATCACTCTCATTAGCAATGACCATTTGTGCACATTTACACAAGAAAGAAAGCACTCTCTTGGGGTGTATAAAAAATTCTCCTCGGACTCATCAATTCTCCGTAAATACCAATATGTTTGAATACACACAAGTGAGAAACAATTCATATGCAAGGAATGCCACAAATTATTCTAGACTCAACAACATTTTTTAATTTGATTTATTATTGTCACATATATTTGTATACAGTGAAAAGTATTGTTTCTTGCGCGCTATACAGAAAAAGCATATCATACATAGGGAAGGAAAGGAGAGAGTGCAGAATGTAGTGTTACAGTCATAGCTACGGTGTAGAGAAGGATTAACTTAATGCGAGGTAGGTCCATCCAAAAGTCTGATGGCAGCAGGGAAGAAGTTGATTTTGAGTCGGTTAATAAGTGTCCTCAGATTATTGTATCTTTTTCCCGATGGAAGAAGGTGGAAGAGAGTATGTCCGGGTTGCGTGGAGTCCTTGATTATGCTGGCTGCTTTTCCGAGGCAGCGGAATGGGCGGCTGGTTTGAGTGATGGATTCGTCCATGACCCTTTGTAATTTATTACGGCCTTGGACAGAGCAGAAGCCATACCAAGCTATGATACAACCGGAAAGAATGCTTTCTATGGTGCATCTGTAGAAGTTGGTGAGAGTCATAGCGGACATGCTAAATTCCCTTAGTCTCCTGAGAAAGTAGAGGCGTTGGTGGGATTTCTTAACTATAGTGTCCACATGGAGGGACCAGGACAGGTGATCTGGACACCTAAAAACTTGAATCTCTTGGCCATTTCTACTTTGTCCCCATTGATGCAGACAATGGCATGCCCTCCATTACGCTTCCTGAAGTCGATGATTATCTCCTTTGTTTTGTTGACATTGAGGGAGAGATTATTGCATCAGTTCACCAAATTTTTATCTCTTTCCTGTGCTGTGTCACATCATTGTGTGAGATCTGACCCACAATGGTGGTGTCGTCAGCAAACTTGAAAATTGAGTTGGAGGGGTATTTGGTCATACAGTCAGAAGTGTATAAGAAATATAGTAAGGGGCTGAAGACACAGCCTTGCAGAGCATGGAGGATGATGATGATGTTGCCTACCCTTACTGTCTGTGGGTTAGAAAGTCTAGGGTCCAGTTGCAGAGGAAGTAGCTGAACCCACTGGCCACGAAGTTTGGAGATGAGTCTCATAGGAATAATGGTGTTAAAGGCTGAGCTGTAGTCTATGAATCGGAGTCTGACATAGAACATAGAAAAGCTACAGCACAAACAGGCCCTTCGGCCCACAAGTTGCGCCGAACATGTCCCTACCTATTAGGCTTACCAAGAACCCTCTAGTTTACTAACTTCCATGAACTTATCCAAAAGTCTCTTAAAAGACCCTATCAAATCCGCCTCCACCACCACTACTGGCAGCCGATTCCACGCACCCACCACCCTCTGAGTGAAAAACTTACCCCTAACATCTCCTCTGTACCTACTCCCCAGCACCCTAAACCTGTGACCTCTTGTGGCAACCATTTCAGCCCTGGGTAAAAGCCACTCTATCAATACCTCTCAACATCTTATACACCTCTGTCAGGTCACCTCTCATCCTTCGGCTCTCCAAGGAGAAAATACCTAGCTCTCTCAACCTATCCTCATAAGGCATGCCACCTAATCCAGGCAACATCCTTGTAAATCTCCTCTGCACCCTTTCTATGGCTTCCACATCCTTTCTATAATGAGGCGACCAGAACTGGGCACAGTACTCCAGGTGGGGTCTGACCAGGGTCCTATACAGTTGCAGCATTATCTCCCGATTTCTAAACTCAATTCCTCTATTGGTGAAGGCCAGAATTCCATACGCCTTGTTAACCACAGTCTCTACCTGCGACGCTGCTTTGAGTGTCCTATGAACCCTGACCCCAAGATCCTTCTGATCTTCCACACTGCCAAGCGCCTTACCCTTAATATTATATTCTTTCATCCTATTCGACCTGCCAAAATGAACCACCACACACTTAGCTGGGTTGAAGTCCATCTGCCACTTCTCCGCCCAGTCTTGCATCTTATCTATGTCTCGTTGCAACTGCTGACATCCCTCTACACTATCCACAACACCTCCAACCTTTGTGTCATCAGCAAACTTGCCAACCCATCTTTCTACTTCCTCATCCAGGTCATTTATAAAAATTACAAAGAGCAAGGGTCCCAGAACAGATCCCTGGGGCACTCCACTGGTGACCGACCTCCATGCTGAAAAAGACGCATCCACAACCACTCTTTGCCTTCTGTGGGCAAGCCAGTTCTGAATCCACAAAGGAATGTCCCCTTGTATCCCATGCCCCCTCACTTTCTCAATAAGCCTTGCATGGGGCACCTTATCAAACGCCTTGCTGAAATCCATATAAACTACATCTATCGCTCTTCCCTCGTCTATGTGTCTAGTTACATCTTCAAAAAATTCAATTAGGCTCGTAAGGCATGATCTGCCTTGGACAAAGCCGTGCTGGCTATTTCTGATCATACTATGCCTCTCCAGATGTTCATAAATCCTGCCTCTCAGGATCTTCTCCATCAACTTACCAACCACTGAGGTTAGACTCACTGGTCTATAATTTCCCGGGCTATCTCTTCTCCCTTTCTTGAATAGTGGAACCACATCCGCAATCCTCCAATCCTCCGGAACCTCTCCCGTCTCCATTGATGACGCAAAGATCATCACCAGAGGCTCAGCAATCTCTTCCCTCGCCTCCCACAGTAACCTGGGGTACATCCCATCCGGTCCCGGCGATTTATCTAACTTGATGCTTTTCAAAAGCTCCAACACATCCTCTTTCCTAATATCCATGTGCTCAATCTTCTCAGTCCACTGCAAGTCTGCACTGCAACTACCAAGATCCTTTTCCACTGTGAATATAGAAGCAAAGTATTCATTGAGTACCTCTGCTATTTCTACCGGTTCTATACAGACTTTCCCACCGTCACATTTGATAGGTCCTACTCCTTCACATCTCATCTTCTTGGTCTTAACAAAGAACATAGAACAGTACAGCACAGAACAGGCCCTTCAGCCCACGATGTTGTGCTGAGCTTTATCTGAAACCAAGTTCAACCTATCCCACTCCCTATCATCCTGGTGTGCTCCATGTGCCCATCCAATAACCGCTTAAATGTTCCTAAAGTGTCTGACTCCACTATCACTGCAGGCAGTCCATTCCACACCCCAACCACTCTCTGAGTAAAGAACCTACCTCGGACATCCTTCCTATATCTCCCACCACGAACCCTATAGTTATGCCCCCTTGTAATCGCTCCATCCACCTGAGGAAATAGTCTTTGAACATTCACTCTATCAATCCCTTCATCATTTTATAAACCTCTATTAAGTCTCCCCTCAGCCTCCTCCGCTCCAGAGAGAACAGCCCTAGCTCCCTCAACCTTTCCTCATAAGACCTACCCTCCAAACCAGGCAGCATCCTGGTAAATCTCCTCTGCACTCTTTCCAGCGCTTTCACATCCTTCTTATAGTGAGGTGACCAGAACTGCACACACTATTCCAAATGTGGTCTCACCAAGGTCCTGTACAGTTGCAGCATAACCCCATGGCTCTTAAACTCCAGCCCCTTGTTAATAAAAGCTAACATACTATAGGCCTTCTTCATAGCTTTATCCACTTGAGTGGCAACCTTCAGAGATCTGTGGATATGGACCCCAAGATCTCTCTGTTCCTCCACAGTCTTCAGAACCCTACCTTTGACCCTGTAATCCACATTTAAATTTGTCCTATAAAAATGAATCACCTCACATTTATCAGGGTTAAACCCCATCTGCCATCTTTCAGCCCAGCTTTGCATCCTATCTATGTCTCTTTGCAGTCTACAACAACCCTCCACCTCATCCACTACTCCACCAATCTTGGTGTCATCAGCAAACTTACTGATCCACCCTTCAGCCCCCTCCTCTAAGTCATTAATAAAAATCACAAAGAGCAGAGGACCAAGCACTGATCCCTGTGGCACTTCGCTAGCAACCTGCCTCCAGTCTGAAAATTTTCCATCCACCACCACCCTCTGTCTTCGATCAGACAGCCAGTTACCTATCCAATCAGCCAACTTTTCCTCTATCCCACACCTCCTTACTTTCATCATAAGCCGACCATGGGGGACCTTATCAAATGCCTTCCTAAAATCCATGTATATGACATCAACTGCCCTACCTTCATCAACACACTTAGTTACCTCCTCAAAAAATTCTATCAAATTTGTGAGGCACGACATGCCCTTCACGAATCCGTGCTGACTATTCCGGATTAATCCGCATCTTTCTAAATGGTCGTAAATCCCATCCCTGAGGACTTTTTCCATCAACTTACCAACCACCGAAGTAAGACTAACCGGCCTATAATTACCAGGGTCATTTCTATTCCCTTTCTTAAACAGAGGAACAACATTCGCCACTCTCCAGTCCTCTGGCACCATCCCCGTGGACAGTGAGGAGCCAAAGATCAAAGCCAAAGGCTCTGCAATCTCATCCCTTGCCTCCCAAAGAATCCTAGGATACATTTCATCAGGCCCAGGGGACTTATCGACCTTCAGTTTATTCAAAACTGCTAGTACATTCTCCCTCTGACCATCTACTTCCTCCAGCCTATTAGCCTGTAACACCTTCTCTTCCTCAAAAACATGGCCCCTCTCCTTGGTGAACACTGAAGAAAAGTATTCATTCATCACCTCTCCGATCTCTGCTGACTCCATACACAAGTTCGCACTACTGTCCTTGACCGGCCCTAACCTCACCCTGGTCATTCTTTTATTCCTCACATAAGAGTAAAAAGCATTGGGGTTTTCCTTGATCCGACCCACCAAGGACTTCTCATGCCCCCCTCCTAGCTCTCCTAATCCCCTTTTTCAGCTCATTTCTTGCTAACTTGTAACCCTCAATCGAGCCATCTGAACCTTGTTTCCTCATCCCTACATAAGCTTCCCTCTTCCTTTTTACAAGACATTCCACCTCTTTCGTGAACCATGGTTCCCTCACTCGGCCATTTCCTCCCTGCCTGACAGGGGCATACCTATCAAGGACACACAGTATTTGTTCCTTGAAAAAGTTCCACTTTTCATTAGTGCCTTTCCCTGACAGTTTCTGTTCCCATCTTATGCCCCCTAATTCTTGCCTAATCGCATCATAATTACCTCTCCCCCAATTATAAACCTTGCCCCGCCGTACGGCCCTATCCCTCTCCATTGCAGTAACAAAAGACACCAAATTGTGGTCACTATCTCCAAAGTGCTCTCCCACAACCAAATCTAACACTTGGCCCGGTTCATTTCCCAGTACCAAATCCAATGTGGCCCCACCTCCTGTCGGCCTATCCACATATTGTGCCAGGAAACCCTCCTGCACACACTGCACAAAAACTGCCCCATCTGAACGATTCGACCGACAAAGGTTCCAATCAATATTTGGAAAGTTAAAGTCCCCCATGACAACTACCCTGTGACCCCCACACCTATCCATAATCTGCTTAGCAATTTCTTCCTCCACATCTCTATTACTATTTGGGGGCCTATAGTAAACTCCTAACAACGTGACCACTCCTTTCCTATTTCTAACTTCAGCCCACATTACCTCAGCATGCAGATCCCCCTCGAAGTGCCTTTCTGCAGCCGTTAAACTATCCTTGATTAACAATGCTACTCCTCTACCTCTTTTACCAGCTTCCCTACACTTACTGAAACATCTATACCCCGGAACGTCCAACAACCATTCCTGTCCTTGTTCTACCCATGTCTCCGTAATGGCCACAACATCGTAGTCCCAAGTACCAATCCACGCCCCAGGTTCATCTAACTTGTTCCGCATGCTCCTTGCATTGAAGTAGACACACTTCAACCCACCTTCCTGTCTACTGGTACCCACCCTTGACCTTGATACCTTCCCCAATACCTCACTACCCTCAACACTGACTTCCGGACTACAACTCCTTTTCCCACCCCCCTGACAAATTAGTTTAAACCCCCCTGAAGAGCCGTATCAAATTTCCCTCCCAGGATATTGGTGCCCCTCTGGTTCAGTGCACTCCATCCTGTTTGTACAGGTCCCACCTTCCCCAGAATGTGTTCCAATTATCCACGTAGCTGAAACCCTCCCTCCTACACCATCCCTGCAACCACATGTTTAACTGCACTCTCTCCCTGTTCCTCAACTCGCTATCACTTGTAGAATGCCTTGGGGCTTTCCTTTATCCTGTCTGCCAAGGCCTTCTCATGACCCCTTTTGGCTCTTCTAATCTCCCTCTTAAGTTCCTTCCTGCTCGTCGTATACTCTTCTAGATTTCTAACATTACCTAGCTCCCGGAACCTTTTGTAGGCTTTTCTTTTCTTGACTAAATTCGTTACAGCTTTCGTGCATCATGGTTCCTGTAACCTACCATAACTCCCCTGTCTCATTGGAACGTTGCTCGGCAGAGCTTCAGACAAATTTACCTTGAAAATTTGCCACATTTCTTCTGTACATTTTCCTGAGAAAACCTCCTTCCAATTTATGCCTCTAATTTCCTGCCTAATAGCCTCATAATTGCCCTTACTCCAAATAAACACTTTCCTAGCTTGACTGATCCTATCTCTCTCCAATGCTAATGTTAAGGAGATAGAGTTATGATCACTATCCCCAAAATGCTCTCTCACTGAGAGATCTGACACCTGCCTAGGTTCATTCCCTAATACCAAATCAAGTACAGCCTCTCCTCTTGTAGGCTTATCCGCATAGTGTGTCAGGAAGCCCTCCTGAACACACCTAACAAACTCCTCCCCATCTAAACCCTTTACCCTAGGGATATTCCAATTGATATTTGGGAAATTAAAATCTCCCATCATGACCATTCTGTTATTATCACATCTCTCCAGGATCTGCTTCTCAATCTGCTCCTCCACATCCCTGCTACTATTGGGCGGCCTATAGAAAACACCCAGTAAAGTTATTGACCCCTTCCTGTTGCGAACCTCCACCCACAGAGATTTCATAGACAATCCTTCCGTGGCATCCATCTTTTATACAGCCGTGACACTATCCCTGATCAACAGTGCCACTCCCCCACCTCTTTTGCCTCCTTTCCTGTCCCTCCTGAAACATCTGAAACCTGGCACTTGAAGTATCCAGTCCTGTCCCTGAGATAACCAAGTCTCTGTAATGGCCACCACATCACACTTCCAAGTAGTGATTCACGCTCTAAGCTCATCCATTTTGTTCACTACACTCCTTGCGTTAAAATAAACACATCTCAACCCTTCGGTCTGAGCGCTCCCCTTCTCCGTCACCTGCCTATCCTCCCTCTTACACTATTGACAAGCCCCTTTTATTTTTAACCTCCTCTCTCCCAGTCACCTCATTTTGATTCCCACCCAAAGACATAGGTGTCTTTGTTATTTAGGTGTTCCAGGGTTGAGTGTAGGGCCAGGGGGATGGCGACTGCTGTAGACTGGTTGTCAAAAAGCGATAGGTGAACTGTCGTGGATCCTGGCAGTGTGGAAGGCAGCTATTGATTTGTGCCATGACTAACATTTTGAAGCACTCCATAATGATGGATTTCAGAGCCACCAGATGATAGTCATTAAGGCTTTTCTTTGGTACCAGGATGATGGTCATCTTCTTGAAGCAGGTGGAGACCTCAGATTGACGTGAAGAGAAGTTGAAGATGTTTGTGAATACCTCTGCCAGCTACTCCGTGCAGGAATTGAGTGCGAAGATGTTGTCTGCTCCCGGTCACTAGTGTCTCTGCTGGAAACAGAGGTTGTGTGATGGTCAAGTGAGGAAAAAGAAAGGACTTGCACCTGATCCACACACACAGGAATAGCAGACTGGCACTCACTGTGGAACAGTCTCTAACTGAGAAGTCAACCCCTTCATTGAAGGTGGGGAGGTATTTGGAGAAAATCATGTTTCCTTTTCCTGTTTTACAGTGATTGCACCGTACTGCACCAGAGAATACAGAGAGGGTAGACACCGCAGATAGATCCTGACCATCGCCCAAGAAACAAGTGCACAACTGGGGGAAGACATCCAGACCCTTCTCAACATTGTACAACACAGAGGAGGTTGCGCAGTGAAACTGTTATCTGGAAATCAGTTGTGTCAGGACGTATCATCAGATCTGAAACTAGTCAGTGGTGTGGAACCTTGCATCAGAGCAAATCTTTCTGAAGATTCGGATGTAAGTGATCGGTCAGGGTGAGGCTGAGAAGAAGTGAGTGAGCTCCAAGTGTGGAGAGAGCTTCAATCATTCATCAAGCCTCATGAACCACTGACTCATTCCTACACTCAATAATTCCTATGGGTGAGAGGCTGTTCAAGCCTGAGATGTCTGAGATGGACTCCAGAGCTTGTAGATATCTTAACATAGAAGGTGCATTGGTTGCATTGGAAGAGAAGCTACATGGAAGAGAAACCATTCATGCCTGAGATGTGTGACAATTCATTTTCGATACCATCAATACTTCACACACACAACTGCATTCACAAAGGGGAGAAAACATTCAAGTGCAAAGTTTGTGACAATTTTTCTCACGTTTATCAAATCTCCATTCACACCAACAGATTCACATGGGAGAAGCCATTCAGGTGTGAGGAGTGTGACAAATCGTTCTCGCAGGCATCACACCTTCATGAACATGACTGCATTCACACCGGGGAGAAACCATTCAAGTGCGACCTGTGTGACAAATCATTCTCAAAACTCCACAGACATTACCACATTCACACAAAGGATTAGCCATTCAAAACAAAAGATTGGATAAACTCAGCAGGCCTGGAAGTGTCTGTGGAGAGAGAAACAGAGGTAACAATTTCAGTCCATATGACTCTTCTACAGAACTGAAGAGGGATAGAGATTTGATGATTTTTTTTCAGTTGGAAAGGAGGTGGGACAGAATAGAGGTCATAGGTTGGAAATAAGGAGAGATTGACATAGATGTCGTGGGCACAAGACAGAGCAGGTGTAAATGACAGCAATAAGGATTGATGAAGTGCTCATAAGGTAGCAGAATTGATTAGTAGGAGAATGAAGGTCAATGCTCAGTGAAAACAAAGCTAGAGAACAAATGGCAGGTGGCCCTGTCATGGGTGGGGGGGTTATGTGGGACAAACCAAGGGAATCAAGGTGAAACAGAAAGTTCAGAGTCTAAAGTTGTTGAAGTCAATGTCAAGTCCAGAAGGCTGTAACGTTCTTAATTGGAAGATGAAGTGTTGTTCTTCCAGTTTGCATTGTGCATCACTGGGACATGTGGATCTGAGAGAAAGATGCTGAGTTAAATAGCAAACGACAAGTTGGGATCATGCTTGTGGACGGGGTGAAGTTGATCCCCAAAGCACTCATCCAGTAAGCGTGTATTCTCCCAATGTAGAGACTGCATTGACAGCAGCAATTACGGTTGACCAAATTGGAGGGGGTGTAAATGAAATGCTGCTTCACCTGAAAGGAATGTTTGGGTCCTTGGACAGTAAGGAGGGAGGAGGTAAAAAAGGTGATGCACCTTTTGCGATTGCACGGGAAGGTGCCGTAGGAAAGGGATGCAAGGTTGGGGGTGATGGTGGAGTAGACCAAGATGTTACAGAGTGAGTGGTCCCTGCAGAATGCTGACAGGAGGAGTGAGGGAAAGATGGGTTTAGTTGTGGCATTAAGATGGAGTTAGCAGAAATGGCGGAGAATGATCCTTTGAATGCAGAGGCTGGCAGTAAGTACATAGAGGGTCTATGTCATGATCTGAGAGGGAGGGGAAGGGGTGAGGGCAGAGTTGTGTCAGACACGGTTGAGTGTCCTTTCACCAACGCGAGGGGCAGGTAAACCTCAGTTGAAGCACAAAACAGACATTTCAAAATTGTTCATAATCAGAACAGATGTGGGAGAGATGGGGAAACTTGGAGAATGACTTGGAGAAATCTTACATTCTTTACAGGGAGCAGAGTTTGAGGAGCTGTGGGTTAGATAGCTGTGGGAGTCGGTGGGTTTGTAATTAATATTGGTGGTCAGTCTATTACCAGAAATTGAGACAGAGAGGTCAAGGAAAGGAAGTGTTGGAGATAGACCATGTAAGAAACCATTCAAATGTGACCATCTGTCACCTTCACATACACCAAGGTTTTCACACAGGAGAGAAAACATTCCAGTATGACATGTGTTGGTAGTTTGAAAATCTTGAGTTTTAGTGAATTAATATGTTCTTATGCATTTTGTGCTAAATTGACAGAAGCTAGCTTCATAAAAACTAAATCTGCATTATTGGGAACCAGGCAGGTTATTTAAGTAGACAGCTTTATTTGTGAAACAAGGAAAGAATATGTAATTCTTTAACAGATATGTTAGAAAAGTTGGAGATGTAATCTGGAACATGAATGTTTTTAACTCATATAATTATAAACACATTAACTCATGATTATTAATACAGATTCTTAAATGCTATGGGAATTGCTTCTCAGACTGACGGGCAAAAAGATAACATGACTTTTCAACCTTGACTGGAGGGAATGGATCGGCTCCTGTTCAACCTGTCTCAACTTGAAATGACAGACAGCTATGTGAACCAATTATTGATCGACATTCAGGCTAACTCAAAATAAGAAATATAGCTTGAAAGAAAACATCGTCATAAAATTAAAAATTAACTAAAAACAAAAGCACTAACTCCTATATCATTATTGACAATTTACAGACAAATTGACTATTTTCCAACAGTTGACTAAATTGGGCTTTCAACATTTTTAAGGTATGAGAAAGGGGTTTTGAGAAACCATTTTGGGTAGAAAGAAGTGTTGTTTTAACAAGTTATCCATGTTTTCAAAGCCATCACTTCACGTCCTGATCCGAGAACGGTGGTGAGAAGTCTGTTCAATTGTTAAAGCTAAGCTTTCTCCTCTAACTGTAAATTATAGTGACATTTGTATCACGGCATTTTGCTTTTTATCTGACTTATTACCTTTTTAATAGTTAATAAACTTGCTGAATTCACCATTTAAAGTGTTCTGTCTTGCCACACAGTTACGTCTCTACAATCTGGTGTGATTCACAATGGGGGTTATTGCAAACAAGTGGACCCCATAAATCTTAGTTCAAATGAATCAGAGTTGTTACATGTGTCAGGACTGTTTCACATACTCCTCCTCTCTCACCAAACACCTCCACACAGACTTGGAGACGGTTCACCTACTTCCTTTACACCGAGAGTTGTCTGTGTTGTTTACCCTCGGTGCTCACACGGGACCTGCCCTTCCAAAGCACTGTCTGTCTCAGCAATGGCTGTCTCCAACCTCGCCCGCCATCAATCCAATTGTTTTAAAAAGGTCAATTTAACCTTTGACCAGATCTCCAAACATCACCAAAAGAAGATATCAATATATAGAAGCTCCTGTACAAACTCAGCATCCTTTCAGTGCAGCGTCAGGTACAAGTCACTCACTGACTCTCACTCTGACCAAGAAGGCAATCAGATACTCAGTGATTGTCTCCAGCTTACAATAACTCAAGGCCTGTGCTCCAGACCTACAATAACACTGGTCCGGACCGAGAGTGCAGGTTTTAAACTCTTGCCGCTCGTCTCTCATTGGGTGAGCTCCTGCTCACTCAAAAGAGAAACTCGTATTCCAGGGAGATCTGTTAATGATGCTCCATCTCTTTCACTATGACATTCCCCCCACCTTAGATCCCAGTACCCTTGCTGGAAGGAATTCCTTTGAATGCTTGGAGACTGGTAAAGGCAGCTGGAGATTATGCCGGATGTGGAGGTGTGAATCTAACCTGGGACTTCTGCTTCTTTTACTGTCGCGGGTTCCTCTTCAGGGTTTATTTCACTCGGGGCACCTGCTTCCTCAGCTTCCATCTGAGTCTGTTTCTTGGCCATCTGGAAAAGCAGACTCTGGGTTAACCTCAGTTCTGAACTGGTGGTGGCCATCTCCACGGCGAGCAGCAAAGCCTGTTCCAGGGCGGACTCCTTACTCCTCAGGTGGTCTAGGTATATTTTCAAGCCCTTGTCCTGGAGCTTGTTGGACACTGGCCCTGTCTTCTCTGTTATGATCACTGGGACTCAGCCTGGAACCTCTTAAGTTCCTTGCGTAAACCTGATCACTTATTCTGAACCCTCTTGGCTTTTGCAGAGTCATAATTCATTTTCTGGTCTCCACCGTCCCTGCCAGGTTTGGAAACAGTAGGCTGAGTCTCGCACAAAGCTGACGCCCTATTAGTAATTCTGCTGGCACGATTTCTGTTGTAGCGTGGGGTGGTTTTATAATCAAATAAGAAACATGCCAATTTGGTCTCTATAGGTGCTGTAGACTGTTTCTTCGTGCCAGTTTTAAAAGTATGCACCATCTGTTCTGCCAATCCATTTGAGGATGGGTGGTAACGTGCCTCTTTAGTATGATGCCAATAGATAGCATGGTGAAGGTGGTGCTGTTTTCAGATACTAAGACTTCTGGGATGCCATGAGTACAGAAGCTTCTTGATTGTGGCATGCGAGGTAGTAGAGCTCATGTGATGTACCGCCAACCATTTAGTGTGCACATCTACCAGAATTAACAACATGGAGCCCATAAAAGGCCCTGCAACGTCCACGTACACTCTCAACCATGGATTGCTGTGTCACTCCCATGGGTGCAGAGGCTGAAGGAGGAAGCTCTTGATTCTCCTGGCATAGGTTGCATTGTCTTACTAAGTCTGTGATATCTGAATCCAGGCCAAGACACCAAACATAGTGAAAAGCAAAATATTGTGAATGCTGAGATCTGAAACAAAAGCTGAAATGCTGGAAAATCTCAGCAGGTCTGACAGCATCTGTGGAGAGAGGATAGAGCCAATCCAGATTTTGCAACACATGTAGCTCCCGGGCAGCATTTTCATTTTCAATAATATGATGGTGTGAGAAGATCCAGCTGAGAGACCTGTTTACTCGGTGCTTTGTGCTGAGCTGTTTGATTGGAGCTGTGTGTTGGATATTGAGTGTGTTTATTGAAAGCATTTCCCTTCTGATTTACAGGCGGAGTTTTGTTGATGGGTCATTCCTGAATGAGAAGGTGAGGTGTAATTATCTGGGAGGGGCAGAGACACATTTATTGCAATTTTAATATCTTTTTTAAAAAATTTACTTGAAGGCCGAGGCCTTTCCTAAAAGCCTGGGCTTGGATTTGATAGTTTTGTCCCGTGCTGTATCTGATAGTTGAATTTGGGATGTGCAGCCTGAGTGAGTGCAGTGTATCTAATTTCCCAGGATAAACCAGAACCCTTCAATTAGCTGTGTATTCTTCAAATAATTTTGTAATACAAGGGGCTGTATTTCAAAATGTCCATTGAATTAACATTTCTCCTGAGGGTTATTTTGTATGAAACACATACTGTAAGGGCAAAACTGGTCTTCAACCAGAATTATATGAGTTCCACGTGAATTGATAACTGGTTTTCCACTCCACCTGACTGTCTTTTCCATTGCCCTCATGGTGCCTTGGAAGACGGGGGTTTTGGTGGATGAAAAGAAAGCCACATTATCTGCTACTGGTCATTATCCAATGTCCCTGCTGGAAACAGAGGGTGTGTGACAGTCAAGTGAGGAAAAACAAAGAACTTGCATCTGATCCCCCAGATGGGAATAGCAGACTAGCCACTCACTGTGGGACAGCCTCTAACTGAGGAGTCAGTCCTTTCAGCAAAGGAGGAGAGGGAGTTGGAGGAAATCTTGTTTCCTTTCCCTATTTTACTGAAGGATTGCACTGTACTACACCACAGAATACAGAGCGGATAGATCCTGACCATCACCCAAGGAACAACTGCACAACTATGAGAAGACATCCAGTCGCTTCACAGCATTGCTCAACACACTGAAGGTTGGGCAGTGAAACCATCATCTGGAAATTGGTCGGGTCAGGGGAACTTTGACATATCATCAGATCTGGAGTGAAACTTGAACCCACAACCATCTGACTTAGTGACAAGAATGGGAACTCAGCCACAGCTGCAAACCTAGAATATTTCTGTTGTCTTAGATTAAATCTGAAAGGGTTAAGTGCCAAGGCTGTGCACAGAATGCTTTTCCCTCTGTAAACCGGCAGGCTGAAAGTTTGATTTGATTTAAAGTGGTAACTAGTTCAAGCTGCAGGTGCCAGTGTTGTCTTTGTGTCTAGGTTCCTGAAGCTGTGAAAAGTGGTAAAGTCCCTGATGTCACCTGGAATGGACATCTTAAGGGATTGTCTTCTATTCTGCTTTCTTTCACTCATGGAAGTTCTATTGATCGGCAGGCACGATTGAGATCTTCCCCACGTGTTGAGCACTGCAGGGATTGGGAGCCTATTGACTCTCTTCAAACATTAAATCAAAACATAATTAAGCTTTGTTTGTGTGATCTGTTTTTGTTTTGGGCAGTTCCCCTGTAAGGACTGTTCCTTTCATTTTGTTCCTCAATTGCTTTCATTTAGTTTAATTGTTTGATTGAAAAGAGTTGAAAGCTCCATTGTTTAGGCACATTTCTAACAGTATGTTAGGAATAAAACTTGAGGAATAACCCACTCAGTCATTTCATGACGCCAGTCTACGTGCTGTGGCCAGCAATTATTTCAGCAAAATACAGACAGGGTTTGTGTCTTATAAACAAGACAAATAATGAAAAATAGTTTGATATATTACATTGATAATTACATTGATAATTTTAATGAGGTTTTTGAGCTAGTTTTTGTATCCCTCCCTGGGCCTCCCTATCTTGTAATCTCTTCCACCCTCAGTACTGCACTGGGGTGTCAGCCAGGATTTTTAGTGCTCAAGTCCAAGAGTGGGACTTGAACCCATGACCCTGTAGATGTTCATACACTGTATTAATCACAAAGTCAATCAGATTACACTGTGCCACCCTTAAATAAAACTGTTTCAATTGATCACATTCTTTGTTTCAATGTTTGAGTAAAACGCCTTGACAAATATACAATTACACGTGCACAGGTTGTTGCCGAGAGTTTACACTAGTTTATGTCAGTTTTATCAGTGTAAGCCAGCTGATATTGATCATATCAGGAATTTTAAATGTCATTTACGCCAAGCATAAATGAAACATTCCCTGATCACAGTCCTGACCAACAACAAAAATGACCACAGCCCCAGATGGAAATAATGAGAGTGGTGAGTTTCTGCTGATTGCGCCTGTTTGAGGCGGCTCTTCAAATTATACTCGGGGATTTTGGGCGTTCAGGCACCATCAGTCATATTCCTGACGCCAGTCTACATGCTGTGACCAGCAATTATTTCAGCAAACTACAGACAAGGTTTCTGTCTTATAAACAAGACAAATAGTGAAAAATAGTTTAATATAGTCATAATTACATTTTTACTTAAATAATATTGTATGGAGTTTTTGCTTTTTTTATGTACAAATTAACTTTTTGTTTCCTTCAGTTTATTTGTCTTGGATTTTGAAATGAAGTACTTTAAATTGAGAAACCTTATCCTTTCTTGTTGTATAGAGAGTTTATTACTGCATGTTTTTAATTAACAAGGAATGTTGCCATTTAATACTGTGAACTATTTAAACTTTTCTCTATATCTCATCTTTACAGTAATGGAGGAAGAGAGTTAGAAGGAAGAGTGAGGAGGGAGAGATAAGAAGCGACATAGGGAAAAAGGGAGGATGTGAATACAAGTGCAGAGAGTCAGAGGAGATGTTTACATTTATTTATTTGTGTCACAAGTAGGCTTACCTTAACACTGCAATGAAATTACTGTTAAAATTCCCTAGTCGCCACACTCCAGCACCTGTTCGGGTACACTGAGGGAGAACTTAGCATGGACAATGCACATAACCAGCACGTCTTTCAGACTGAGAGGGGAAACCAGAGCACCCGGAAGAAACCCACGCAGACACAGGGAGAATGTGCAGATTCCTCACAGACAGTGACCTAAGCCGGGAATCGAACCCGGGTCCTTGGTGTATGAGGCAGCAGTGCTAACTACTGTGCCACCATGCTGCCCTAGATGATCATGAAAGTGGCAGAGAAGTGATAGTTGGGAAGGCAGTAAATGACTCCACAGAATAAATGTCTTAATTAAATTGAATACAACACTCAGAAAGCAGCAGCAGAGGTGACTGGAGGTATATGGAATAGCTGCTTCCCCAAGTTATTGGCAATGTTTGGTAACGCTCACATGAAGGTCACTGAGGAGACTCACAGCTACCTGAATGTAAAACAATTCCCCTCCTTCATGTAGTGTGTAATGATTGTCTGAGAATTCTCTATGTGAATGTCACTCACATTGGGGTGGCACAGTGGTTAGCATTGCTGCTTCAGAGCCCCAGGATCAATTCTGAGCTTGGATGACTGTGTGGGTTTCCTCCAGGTGTTCAGGTTTCTTCCCAAAAATGTTTAGGTTATGTGGATTGGCCATGGGTGCCTCTTAGTGTTCCAAGATCTGTCGGTTAGATAGATTAGGTAAATGTATGGGGTGATAGGGATAGTGTGGGGGAGAGGGCCTGGGTAAGATGCTCTGTCAGAGAGTATGGGCCAATGTCTCTTCTGCACTGTAGGGATTCTATGATTTTATAGATCATTCCACAATGCTTTCTCAGTAACCTGGACATTGCGCCCATAATTTGGAAAGGCGAGTGACCTGAGACTCAGCTGATTAGGTCAAGGACAATCACTTCCTTCCGTGATTGATGCTTCCATTTGCCAGTGCAGACTCAATGGGCCAAATGGCCTCCTTCTGCACAACAATTCTGTGATTCCATACATCACACATTGAGGAGGAGGTGATCAGTAATTTGCAAATTTTTTCTTTGCTGTCTTGAAGTCAATGGGTTTAACAGTTTTACAGGGTTCACTGAATGCTTCTAAACTAATTAATTTCTAACTCTTAAATCAAAACAATTTCTCTGGACTGTCATTACTGCAAGGAGTGCAGACACCACGGCCGGTATTTTATGACCATGCTCAGGCAAGGCTTGTAACATCCCACCCAAGACCAACGGAGAATTCTGTTCGACGAACCATGCCTGCCCCAATCCCTAAAACTAAAAATATTCCAAAACTCAGGACATGTATTCACAACATCTCCCAGTAGAAGAAAATGCAAAGCTGTCAAGTGATTTTTTTCATTTATATCATGTAGAATATTACAACTTACAATACACTATAGATCTTAATCTATACTTAATTTAGTTTAATTGTTCAATCTTACCACATACAATACACACAATAATCATACTCCCATTGTCCAATCAACTTCACAAGTTCAACAGCACTCTGCTGAATTTTGTGTTCAGTTTAAGATGTAAAATATTACTTTTTGTGATGTTTTCTGAGTTTTCTTCTTACAATATTAATAATGCAAAATTCCGTCTACAAAAGAAGATTCTTCATTCTTATTCACAGATGAATTTTCAAACTCGTTCTTTAAAACAGTCGCTGCTGATTTCAGTTTCTAAATTTCATTGGTCTCCATGCCTGTAGCTTTCTCATCTTTAAACTCTACAAAGAATGACTCCGTTAAATCCAGAGTTAAATTGTCTCCTTCTTGAGCTGTCAGCACAGCCTCATTTCTAAATTCCTTTTCTCGACTCCAACGTTGTAAATTCTCTCTTTGAAATTACAACTTCAAAATGGCTTATTTTGCCAACAACTCATTCCTTCTTTAATCAAAATATTTTCTAGCTGTTCCATGAATGTTATTTACAATTTCCTCTTTGATCTGATGAAGTATGTGTGTGCAAAGTGGTTCTGCTTCTTGCAATTAGAGCGCTGCTTTCCCCACACTAAGTTCACTCCCCTGTGTGGATCCTCTGATGGAACAGGAGATCCGAGGACCTCGATAAGGAATTGTCACACACTTCGCCTGGGAAAGGTTTCTCCTTTGTGTGAATGTGTTGGTTTGCACAGAGAGATGATAAGTCTGGGAATGATTTCAAAGAACAAAGAACAATACAGCACAGGAACAGGCCCTTCGGCCCTCCAAGCCTGCACCGATCATGTGTTCCTAACTAGACCATCCATTTGTATCCCTCTATTCCTAGTCTGTTCATGTAGCTATCAAGATAAGTCTTAAATGATCCTCGCGTGTCTGCCTCAACCACCTTGCTTGGTAGTGCATTCCAGGCCCCCACCACCCTCTGTGTAAAATATGTCCCCCGCATGTCCGTATTGAACCTTGCCCCCCTTACCTTGAACTTGTGACCCCTTGTGTTTGTCATTTCTGACCTGGGAAAAAGCTTCCAGCTGTTCACCTTATCTATGCCCTTCATAATTTT
Organism: Mustelus asterias; assembly: GCF_964213995.1. Lineage (NCBI taxonomy): Eukaryota > Metazoa > Chordata > Chondrichthyes > Carcharhiniformes > Triakidae > Mustelus > Mustelus asterias. Next base: position 37,774,703 of record NC_135808.1, read on the forward strand.
ATAAACTTCTATTAGGCCGCCCCTCAAACTCTGTCTTTCCAGAGAGAACAACCCTAGTTTACTCAATCTCTCCTCATAGCTAATACCCTCCATACCAGGCAACATCCTGGTAAACCTTTTCTGCACTCTCTCCTAAGCCTCCACGTCCTTCTGGTAGTGTGGCGACCAGAACTGGACGCAGTATTCCAAATGTGGCCTAACCAACGTTCTATATAACTGCAACATCATATGCCAACTTTTATACTCTATGCCCCGTCCAATAAAGGCAAGCATGCCATATGCCTTCTTCACCACCTTTTCCACCTGTGCTACCACCTTTAAGGATCTGTGGACTTGCACACCCAGATCCCTCTGTGTGTCTATATTCCTGATGGTTCTGCCATTTATTGTATAGTTCCCCCCTGCATTAGTTCTACCAAAATGCATCACTTCGCATTTATCTGGATTAAATTCCATCTGCCATTTCTCCACCCAATTTTCCAGCTTATCTATATCCTGCTGTATTCTCTGACAATGTTCATCACTGTCCGCAACTCCAGCAACTCTTACATACCTTGTACATGAATGGCTTTTTCCTGGTGTAAGCTTGCCGATGCTTCAGTAGGTCCCGGGATTCTGCAAAGCTCTTGTCACATACCTCACATTTGAACTGCTTCTTTCCAGTGTGAATGTGTTGGTGTGCATAGAGGGACGAGGAATGTCAGAATGTTTTGTCACACACTTTACACTTGAACGTCTTCTCCCCAATGTGACTGCGTCAGTGTTTTACCAGTGTTGATAAATGTGTGAAGGCTTCATCACGCAGTTCACGTTTGTTTCTCCCCTGTGTGAACCCTCTTGTGCCTCGATGATAGTTTTGGGAGAAATCCATTTTATGAAATTGACACAAAGGGTTTCTCCCGTTTGAATCCACTGGTGTATCAGGAGGGTAGAAAATCTTGCGAAAGCTTTATCACAAAGCTCACAATTGAAGTTTTCTCTCCTGTGTGAATTGTCTGATGTAGTTCAAGACTCTTCAGGTTTGTGAAGATTTTGTTCAAACCTCACACCTGACCTCTTCTGCGCCTGTGTGAATATGTTGGTGTTCATGGAGGTTTGTCAACCATCAGAATGATTTTTCGCACACCTTGCACTTGAATGGTTTCTCCCCTGTATGACTGCATTGGAGTGTGACAAATCATTCTCCTCACGGAGGATGGCAGTGAGACTGATTTGTCGCACACCTCACATGTGAATAGTTTCTCCCTGTGTGAATGCGCAGAAGTACACAGAGGGTCCAGGACAGTGTGAATGATTTACAACACACTTTGCATGAAGTAGATTCTCACATTTAATGCATTTGTGCACACAGAGATTTGATGACCATGCAAAGGATTTGCACGTACCTCGTATGTGAATGGTTTATCTCCTGTGTGAGTGTGTCAATGTTGCATGAATATTGATCATTTTGGGAAGGCTGGGTCACACAGTTGACATTTGAATTGCTTTGCTTTCACGCTGCTACTCGTGTCATAGGTGCAACAACAGATTACAAGATGTATTTAGCCTGTGGAGTCCTCCTCACATACCCTCACACTTAAACAGCCTCTCACCTGTAGGAATGAGTCAGTCACTCATGAGGCTTGATGAATGATTAAAGCTCTCACACTTGGAGCCCACTCACAATTTTTCCCAACTCACCCTGACCGATCACACAGCCGGACATTTAGGTGCGATGGTAAAGGTGAATAGTTCAGAATCAGCAGGAACTTTACCACCTTTCACAGCTTCAGGAACCCAGACACACAGACAGCACTGACACCTGCAGCTCCAACAAGTTACCACTTTAAATCCAATCAATCTTTCAGGCTGCCAGTTTATGCGCAGGGTGGGGGAAGCATTCCCACCAGCTCACTGCCAAGCTAGATAGGCATGTGATCCTGTGTCCAGTTCCATAACTATTCTATGTCTAGGTGGTGACTAAACCTATTCATAATGTTGCATTATGTGTTCCCGCATAAGAAATTTTCTGACATGAATTTTACTAACTATTGGGTTACCAGGCCTTTGGTTCTGAACTATTCACCTTTACCATCACACCTTGTGGTAACCTGCTTTTGGCTGAAGTGAACAATATTCATGCAGTTCTTAAAATACATTTAAAATATCAGCATATATATTTTAAAGTCATAACGTCTTGTTTGATTCTCTTACTGCATTCACATGTGTGTAAACTATTCTCTTGTTAGCTTATTGACTTGTTTTAAGAATCATTTAATTCTTTACTAGTAGTCCTGTCAGTGTCTTAATGTATACTGTCTAAAAAATCTTATTACCTAGTTAGAAACTTCCCTCTTCAATGTGTATCTATGGTGGTCTATTCCACATCTTTGGAATGTGGAAGGAAACCAGAGAACAAGGGGAGAACGTGCAAACTCCATAAAGACAGTTACCCGAAGTTGGAATTGAACCCGGTCCATGGTGCTGTGAGGCAGCAGTGCTAACCACTGTGCCACAATGCCATCCGTGGGTAATATCATGGGTAATGTTTGTCCTCTCGTGTCTGTAAGGACTACTATCCTGAGTATGGTGAGGGAGTGGGGGTGAATCTCTACAGACCAAGTTCCCGCAGCCCATCATACCTTGATGTAATGATTACACTCTTCCAAGGTATATTTCACGTTCAAGGAGAGATCTTGAGCCAGTTTCAAATGTTTTGCTATTTTGGTTGATTCCAAGTTTGATTTTAGCTGAATATTGTGTTGTTGTTTGTCTGCTGTTTTATCTAACTTCTCTATTAATTTATAACTCATAATAATTTAACTTGTCAGAATGGTGTGTTCCTCAGGCCTACAGTAAGAGTCTTGTACTCACTATGTTGGTCAATGTCACTGTGGCTGATATACTTTCTCCATCAATAGGTTTAGAATTTCCAGTTCATAGGAAGCAGAATGTTTCCATAAGAAAGAAAGACTTGCATTTACATATCAACTTTCACAAACTTGGCATTTTCAAGCACTTTACAGCCAATAAATTGTTTTTTGAAGTCACTGTTGTAATGTTGGAAACATGGCAGGTGATTTGTGCACAGCAAGCTCCCTCAAACAGCAATGTGAGAGTGACCAGATAATCTGGTTTGTTTGACAGTGTGATCTGAGGTTGACTGTGGAATCCATATTGACCAGGATATCAGGGATAACTTGCTCTTCTACTATGTTAAACCATTACAATGTTGGTTTAATTCATCTGAAAGATGGTGCTTCTGACAGTGCAGCACTCCCTCAGTACAGCGCTGGAGTGCCAGCCTCAGTACTCAAGATTCTGGAGTGAGACTTGAACCCACAACATTCTGGCTCAGAGACTAATCCACGGCTGACAAGAATGTACAATGTTTCTGTTGTATTTGATTCCATTTTTGAGAGTTAATTCTCAATGCTGTGTACAGAATGTTTTCCCATCCTGCACATAAACTGGCAGCCTGAAAGATTGATTTGATTTAAAGTGGTAACTTGTTGGAGCTGCAGGTGTCAGTGCTGTCTTTGTTTCTGGGTTCCTGAAGCTGTAAAAGGTGGTAAAGTTCCTGCTGGCAACTGGAATGGACATTTCAGGGATTGTCTTCAATCAGTACTGCTGATTAACCATTCTGCTTTTATTCAGTCATGAACGTTCTATTGTTTAGGCACAGTTCCAACAGTCTGTCAGGAATAAAACTCAAGGAATAACCCACTCTTCCCAGGAAAGCTCATTGTTAGTTTTAGTGAGATTTTTGAGCTTGTATACAAATCCCTCCATGGCCTCTCCCCTCCCTATGTCTATAATCTCTCCTATCCCTCAGTTCTGCATTGGAGAGTCAGCCAGGATTTTTTGTGATCAAGTCCCGGAGTGAGACTTGAACCCACAACCCTCTGACTCAGAATATAAGGTTGTGGGTTCGAGTCCAACTCCAGATGAATTATTCCGTGAACACGGATTAAAGTTGTCAGGGCGACCCGAATATTTCCTCAGACTCTGGGCTGTAGAAACCCCAGCCACCATTTATTGAAACACAAAAACATGTTGTAAAATAAGTGAATAAATTATCCTGTAGATGGTTACACACTGCATTGATCATGAAGTCAATCAGATCACAAGGTAAATAGAACAGAATCCAAAGATGTGCAGGTTGGGTTAACTGCCTGTGCGAAATTGTCCCTTCGTGTCCCAAGATGTATAGGTTCGAGGAATTAGCAGGGTAAATATGTGGGGTCACAGGAAAGTGCCTGGGTAAGATGCTCTTTTAGAGAGTCAGTACTCTCAATGGGCCGAATGGCCTCCTTCTGCACTGTAGGGATTCTACGCTTCCAAATAAAATGGCTTCAATTGGTCACAGACTATTTTTTAAGAGTTTGTTTTCGTGAAACTCCTTGACAAATATGCAACAACCACAAATGCACAGGTTGTGATTGAGAGTTTACACACTAGTTTGTCGGTTCTGTCAGCATAATCCAGCTGAAATTGACCGTATCAGGAATTTTAAATGTAAATTAGATATAAAATATAAATTGAGCTTTTATGATTGTTAACACTGGTTTATTAAACATCATGATGTGGAGATGCCGGCGTTGGACTGGGGTAAACACAGTAAGAAGTTTAACAACACCAGGTTAAAGTCCAACAGGTTTATTTGGTAGCAAAAGCCACACAAGCTTTCGAAGCTCTAAGCCCCTTCTTCAGGTGAGTGGGAATTCTGTTCACAAACAGAGCTTATAAAGACACAGACTCAATTTACATGAATAATGGTTGGAATGCGAATACTTACAACTAATCAAGTCTTTAAGAAACAAAACAATGGGAGTGGAGAGAGCATCAAGACAGGCTAAAAAGATGTGTATTGTCTCCAGACAAGACAGCCAGTGAAACTCTGCAGGTCCACGCAACTGTGGGAGTTACAAATAGTGTGACATGAACCCAATATCCCGGTTGAGGCCGTCCGCGTGTGTGCGGAACTTGGCTATCAGTTTCTGCTCAGCGACTCTGCGCTGTCGTGTGTCGACACACGACAGCGCAGAGTCACTGAGCAGAAACTGATAGCCAAGTTCCGCACACACGCAGACGGCCTCAACCGGGATATTGGGTTCATGTCACACTATTTGTAACTCCCACAGTTGCGTGGACCTGCAGAGTTTCACTGGCTGTCTTGTCTGGAGACAATACATATCCTTTTAGCCTGTCTTGATGCTCTCTCCACTCCCATTCTTTTGTTTCTTAAAGACTTGATTAGTTGTAAGTATTCGCATTCCAACCATTATTCATGTAAATTGAGTCTGTGTCTTTATAAGCTCTGTTTGTGAACAGAATTCCCACTCACCTGAAGAAGGGGCTTAGAGCTTCGAAAGCTTGTGTGGCTTTTGCTACCAAATAAACCTGTTGGACTTTAACCTGGTGTTGTTAAACTTCTTATTAAACATCACCCAGGAAGCTTGTACCAATGACAGAAATGTCCAGAGCCCCAGATAGGAATAATGAGTGGCGCTTTTCTGCTGATTGCGCCTGTTTGAGGCGGCTCTTCAAATTACATTGTTTTTTTGGCATCCAGACACCAACTACCTGGAGCTGACATCCCGGGAGAGGAAAATAAACCAGGACATCCCAGGAGAGGTGAACGGATCAGTACGTCCCAGGAGAATAACCTGAACGGCTAAATGAGTCTCAGAAATTGAAGCTGAGGGAAGGTGAACTTCCACAGCAGATGATGCTCTGGACGGGGTACGCTGTATGATATCAAACCATGGGGCATCTACTCGCACAATGAGCCCCAGCACACTCCCTGAGTCACCAAGTCATTCTCCTAAAAATAAAGAAAATCCCCGATCACTGGGTCAATCTTCCTCTCTCTCCTGTACATGTGCTGATCCCACCACTGCACATCATCACTGCCTTGGATGCTGTGAGTCTTCCTATTTTGGTCTGCTGTCAAACACATCCGAGGCTGTACATCCCACTGATGTTGTCAGTTTGAAAGCCTCTGAGGATGAATTTCCACACTAGAAACCAGTCAAACATTTACCAGGGGGAACTGAGACAGCATCTGTAATCATAGAAATCATAAAAATCTCATAGTGCAGAAGGAGGCTATTTGGTCCACCGTGCCTGCACCAACACCAATCCAACCCCAGACCCTATTCCCACAACCCCACACATTTACCCTGCTAATCCCTCTAATTTACACATCCCGGGACACTAAGGGGCAATTTAATATGGTCAATCAACCTAACTTGCACATCTTTGGACTGAGAGAGGAAACTGAAGCACCCGGAGGAAACCCACACAGACACGGGGAGAATGTGCAAACTCCACACAGACAGCGACCCAAGCTGAGATTCGAACCCCGGTCCCTGGCGCTGTGAGGCAACGGTGCCACCATGCCGCCCCATAATAAGTGTGATTTTATTCAGATGGGACAATGACAAGTTTAAATCCCCACCTGATCTGCTGCTCAAAGTCGCCTCCGTTTCACCGGTCAGTTTCCCAAGCTGCAGGAATCTCATGTTACTCCAGAAATATTAGGATTGGCTGTGAGAGACGTCAATCAGAGAGCCCACCCACTCTGCCCATTCCCTCCTCTTCCTCTTTCACAGCTGCTTCACTTCCTGGAGGGACTGAAAACCAAGTGAGGAGATGGTGAGTGAAGGAGCAGAATTTATAATAATTACAGTGCATAATATCCACACTAATGTTCAGGCAGTCTGACTATCCTGTGGGGAATCAGGTGTGGAAATGCCCCTTCTGCTGTGTGAGAAGATCCAGCTGAGAGACCTGTTTACTCGGTGCTTTGTGCTGAGCTGTTTGATTGGAGCTGTGTATTGGATATTGAGTGTGTTTATTGGAAGTATTTCCCTTCTGATTTACAGGCTGAGTTTTGTTGATGGGTTATTACTGAATATGTGAAGGTGAGGTGTAATTATCTGGAAGGAGCAGAGGCACATTTATTGAAATGTCTTTTAATGACTTCTTTAAAGATTTTACCTGAAGGCCTCGGCCTTTCCCAGAAGCCTGGACTTGGATTTGATGGTTTTGCCCCGTGCTGTGTCTGATAGTTGAATTTGGGATGTGCAGTCTGAGTGACTGCAGTGTTTCTAATTTTCCATGATAAACCAGAACCCTTCAATGAGCTACACTGAAGCAATATTTTCCTTAGTTTCTAGCACTTTCTGCCCAATGTATTTTCTTCAAATAATTTGTGGAAAACGAGGAAGAAATTTCAAAATCTCTATTGAATTAACATTTCTCCTGAGTATTATCTGTGTAAAATGTAAAATTGGTCTTTTCCAGTACAACATGAGCTCACAGTAAATTGATAGCCCAGTTTACACTCCACCGATTGTCTTTTCCATTGCCCTAATGGTGCCTGGGAAGATGGCAGTCTGGCTGGAGGAAAGAAAGCAGCCACGCAGTCTGTTTCTGGTCGCTATGCAGTGTTCCTGCTGGAAACAGAGGGTGTGTGACAATCAAGTGAGGAAAAAGAAAGGACTTGCAACTGATCCTCACACAGGAGAATATCAGACTGGCACTCTCTGTGGAACAGTCTCTAACTGAGGTGTCAACTTCCTCAGCAAAGGAGGAAGAGGGTGTTGGAGGAAATCATGTTTCCATTTCCTGTTTTACAGAAGGATTGCACTGTACTAAACCAGAGAATACGGAGAAGATAGACAGCACAGATCCTGACCACCCAAGGGACAACTGCACAACTGTGGGAAGACATCCATTTCCATCACAGCATTGCTCAACACAGAGAAGGTTGGGCAGTGGAACCACCAGCTGGAGATCGGTCAGATCAGGGAAGCTTTGGCATATCATCAGATGTGAAACTGGTCAGAGGTGACCATCACAACCAACTTTTCCAAAGGTTCGGCTATGAGCGATCAGTCAGGGTGAGGCTGGGAAGAAGTGTGAGTGGGCTACATGTGTGGTGAGAGCTTTAATCATTCATCGAGCCTCATGAATCACTGACTCATTCCTACAGGTGAGAGGCTGATTAAGTGTGAGGAAACCCCGAAGGCTCATAAGATTTTCTGAGGTGCAGTTGTTACAACTAAGAGCTGCCACATGGAAGAGAAATTATTTAACTGTAAGGATGATGGTGAATGTTTTGTGGCTCTTACAAAGCTCCAGAGGCATATGGGGGAGAAACCATTCTGTTGCAAGATCTGCGACAAAGTATTCGCTGGGCCATCAACACTCCGTAAACACCAACGCATTCACACAGGCGAAAAACCCTTCACGTGTAAAGTGTGTGATAAATCATTCTCATGGTCATCAAGTCTCAGCGAACACAAACGTCTTCATACAGGGGAGAAACCCTTCACATGCAATATGTGTGACAAATCATTCTCACAGTCATCGACCCTCCGTCGTCACCAACGCATTCACACAGGAGAGAAACCCTTCAGGTGTGAGGTTTGTAACAGATCATTCTCGGAGTCATCGACTCTCCGTCATCACCGACATGTTCACACAGGGGCGAAACCCTTCAGGTGTGAGTTGTGTGATAAATCATTCTCACGGTCAACAAACCTCAGCGAACACAAACGTGTTCACACAGGGGAGAAACCTTTCATGTGCAAAATGTGTGACAAATCATTCTCACAGTCATCGCACCTCCGTGCACATCAACGCATTCACACAGGTGAGAAACCCTACAGGTGTGAGTTGTGTGACAAATCATTCACACAGTCATCAAGCCTCAGTCGTCACAAAGGGGAGAAACCCTTCATGTGCAATGTGTGTGACAAATCTTTCTCAAAGTCATCACACGTCCAAGTACACCAACGTGTTCACACAAGGGAGAAACCCTTCAAGTGCAAAACATGTGAGAAGTCATTCACACTGTCATCGGGCCTCCACAGTCACCGACGCGTTCACACAGGCGAGAAGCCATTCACATGTGAGGTGTGTGACAAATCATTCTTGGAGTCATCGGTCCTCCGTAAACATCAATGTATTCACACCGGGGAGAAACCCTTTCCATGCAAGGTAGGTGATAAATTATTTGCGGATTAATTCGGTTCTTGCGTACACTGACATATTCACATATATAGTGAGTGACAAATCGTTTCCACTGTCATCAGACCTTCACAGACCAAGATTTGGCCACAGTTCCCTTTCCACTCTTACGTCAAATAGGAATAAACAACTTTTACAGTTTGACTATCTGTTTCTTGAATGCCTGCCATTACCTCTCCATGTTCCTTCCTTTCAGTGATGTTTTCCAGTCCATCAAAGCCAACTCATGCCCCATTCCGTCAAAGCCAACTCATGCCCCATTCCGTCAAAGCCAAGTCATGCCTCATAATTTCAGTTACCTTTATTGAGATTCAGGTCACTGGACTCAGAATCGCGACATCACTGTCCACCTTGATAAAGAATTACATCATATTATGCTCACTCATCCTCAAGGGTTTTCTTACAACCAGATTGCCAACTAATCCTTTATCATTGCACATTACCCAGCCCAAGATGGCCTGTTCCCTTTTGGTTCCTCAACGTATTGGTCCAGAAGGCACTCCAGAAATTCTTCCTCTATTGTACTGTGACTAATTTGACTCTCGCAATCTATATGCAGATTAAAATCACCCACAGTCACAGATGTTCCTTTATCACATGCATCACTGATTCCCTGTCCAATGTTATTCCTAACATTACCATGACAGTTTGGTGGTTTGTATACCACCCCCATGAGTGTTTTTCTTTCTCTTGGTGTTTCTTAACATGACCCATGCAGATTCCACATTGTCTGTGCTAATATCTTTCCTCAAAATTGTATCAATATCTTCTTTAATCAACAATCAAATTCCACACATTTTCCTATCTGTCTGCCCGTCCTTCCTAAACACCAAATAGCCCTCAATGTTTAGCTCCCATCTTTGGTCACCTTGGAGCCATATCTCCATAATTCCAACTATGTCATACCCCTTTACATCTATCTGTGCAACAAGTTCATCCATTTTATTTCAAATGCTCCAAACATTCAGATATAAAACCTTTAAGGTTAGTCCTTTTAATGTTCCTTGTCCCCTTCCTACTATTTGTTTTACTGTGTCCTTTTCTGATTCTGGCCATTGATTTCTCTGCTCATCACTTTTCTTATTCTCTTTGCTGTCTTTTTCTCTTGTTCTTGATTCTCCATGTTCTGAATCTTTGCCATCCACCTGCCATATTAGTTTAAACCCTCCCAATCACTCTAGCAAGTATCTCCCCCAGGACATCAGCCCTGGTCCTGCCCTGGTATAGTTTGTACAGATCCCACCTCTCCCAGAACCAGTCCCAATGCCCCAGAAATCTGACTCCCCCCTCCCCATCTTTTCAGTCACGTTTTCATTCTATATATCCTGCTGTTTCTACTCTGACTAGAATGTAGCACTGAGATAGCTACCTTTTGAGGCCCTACTTTTCAGCTTGCTTCCCAGCTCCCTATATTCTGCTTTCAGGACCTCATCCCTTTTTATTTTACCATTGTTGTATCATGGCTCTGACTTTGTCATAAGATTGATCTGAAATCAGAAGTCCTCCTGGGTGCAGGCTGAAAACTGTCTCCAGCACTGAAAAAATGTGTCATAACACAGCACAGCAGAGTCTGGATCATGATTTATTTTTCATTTTCATTTCTTCCCTTTGGTAAAGCTGGCCCATAACACCCAGAAGTGCTCGTTGACCGGAGGACAGATTCCGTACTTCAAGGAGCTGACGGAGCAGGAGAAGTTAACAAGGAAGTTGATTGGCCCCTCCAACCCCACGATAATCAATGGTGGATCAGATATGGGGATGAGCGAAGGTGATGTCAGTAGCTGAGAGTTTAAATCATCAGGAGGAGAGTTCATTTTCATGACTAAAGATAATAATTGTGATTTATTTCCTCCTGACAGGTACACAGGTGTCCATGGACGCGTCAGATGTTGATGGAGCAGAGTTAACAGCAGTGTCCGAGATTCCTGGAAGGGCTGATGAGTTATGGACGAAGGTGAATACCTCAGAACAATGTGGCATGGCAGCTACAGAGGAGGAGGGAGAGGAGTGTCAGGACGGTGAGATGTCTGATTTGGAGGGTAATGTTGATGAGTTCAAATTAAATATTGTGACTTGTGTGAAGGAGGAGGCCTGTGATGCTCTGGCTTGTGTGGTGGAGGGAGGATGCTCAGAACCTTCCGGAAGTGAGGAACCTGCAGCTTTGGGAGCAGTAGCTCCGCCATCTCCACGAGCACACGGACAACATCAGGCCCATGCTGCTGGAGAAGAAAATGAAGATGATCTGAAACCTTTCGCACGCTTACATCAGGAACAGGGTCAAAGTACAGAGAGTTATCAGGCCATTTCTAACTTGCTACAGCAAACTTTGACAGAATTTAAGACGGATGTTAGCAAGAATCTGCAAAGCATCAATGAAATTCTTCAGCAGCAGAATGTGGTTCTGAAACAGCAGAATGAGATTCAAAACCAGCATCTACAAAGAAACAATGAGATGTTTCAGCAGCAGAATGAGGTTCTTTGTCAGTTTCTGCAAAGAAGCAATGAAACTTTGAATGAAATGAGGCAGGTTCTGTCTCAGATTGTAGCGCCTGCACCTTCTGGTCAGTGGCAGCCCAGTGAACATAGAACATAGAACAGTACAGCACAGAACAGGCCCTTCGGCCCACGATGTTGTGCCGAGCTTTATCTGAAACCAAGATCAAGCTATCCCACTCCCTATCATCCTGGTGTGCTCCATGAGCCTATCCAATAACCGCTTAAATGTTCCTAAAGTGTCTGACTCCACTATCACTGCAGGCAGTCCATTCCACACCCCAACCACTCTCTGCGTAAAGAACCTACCTCTGATATCCTTCCTGTATCTCCCACCACGAACCCTATAGTTATGCCCCCTTGTAATAGCTCCATCCACCCGAGGAAATAGTCATTGAACGTTCACTCTATCTGTCCCCTTCATCATTTTATAAACCTCTATTAAGTCTCCCCTCAGCCTCCTCCGCTCCAGAGAGAACAGCCCTAGCTCCCGCAACCTTTCCTCATAAGACCTACCCTCCAAACCAGGCAGCATCCTGGTAAATCTCCTCTGCACTCTTTCCAGCGCTTCCACATCCTTCCTATAGTGAGGTGACCAGAACTGCACACAATACTCCAAATGTGGTCTCACCAAGGTCCTGTACAGTTGCAGCATAACCCCACGGCTCTTAAACTCCAACCCCCTGTTAATTAAAGCTAACACACTATAGGCCTTCTTCACAGCTCTATCCACTTGAGTGGCAACCTTTAGAGATCTGTGGATATGAACCCCAAGGTCTCTCTGTTCCTCCACAGTCTTCAGAACCCTACCTTTGACCCTGTAATCCACATTTAAATTAGTCCTACCAAAATGAATCACCTCACATTTATCAGGGTTAAACTCCGTTTGCTATTTTTCAGCCCAGCTTTGCATCCTATCTATGTCTCTTTGCAGCCTACAAGAGCCCTCCACCTCATCCACTACTCCACCAATGTTGGTGTCATCAGCAAATTTACTGATCCACCCTTCAGCCCCCTCCTCTAAGTCATTAATAAAAATCACAAAGAGCAGAGGACCGAGCAGAGGACCAAGCACTGATCCCTGCGGCACACCACTAGCAACCTGCCTCCAACCCGAAAATTTTCCATCGACCACCACCCTCTGTCTTCGATCAGACAGCCAGTTACCCATCCAATTGGCCAACTTTCCCTCTATCCCACACCTCCTCACTTTCATCATAAGCCGACCATGGGGGACCTTATCAAACGCCTTACTAAAATCCATGTATATGACATCAACTGCCCTACCTTCATCAACACACTTAGTTACCTCCTCAAAAAATTCTATCAAATTTGTGAGGCACGACTTGCCCTTCACGAATCCATGCTGACTATCCTGGATTAATCCGCATCTTTCTAAATGGTCGTAAATCCCATCTCTAAGGACCTTTTCCATCAATTTACCAACCACCGAAGTAAGACTAACCGGTCTATAATTACCAGCGTCATTTCTATTCCCTTTCTTAAACAGAGGAACAACATTCGCCATTCTCCAGTCCTCTGGCACCATCCCCGTGGACAGCGAGGACCCAAAGATCAAAACCAAAGGCTCTGCAATCTCATCCCTTGCCTCCCAAAGAATCCTAGGATACATTTCATCAGGCCCAGGGGACTTATCGACCTTCAGTTTATTCAAAACTGCCAGGACATCCTCCCTCCGAACATCTATTTCCTCCAGCCTATTAGCCTGTAACACTTTCTCTTCCTCAAAAACATGGCCCCTCTCCTTGGTGAACACTGAAGAAAAGTATTCATTCATCACCTCGCCTATCTCTACTGACTCCATACACAAGTTCCCACTACTCTCCTTGACCGGCCCTAACCTCACCCTGGTCATTCTTTTATTCCTCACATAAGAGTAAAAAGCCTTGGGGTTTTCCTTGATCCGACCCGCCAAGGACTTCTCGTGTCCCCTCCTAGCTCTCCTAAGCCCCTTTTTCAGCTCATTCCTTGCTAACTTGTAACCCTCAATCGAGCAAGCTGAACCTTGTTTCCTCATCCCTACATAAGCTTCCCTCTTCAGTGCATAGACATCTAATGCTCGACATGCCTCAGACACAGGAGCGGGAATGGCACGGGGACAGAGGAGACACAGAAGGCATTAGGATCCCTCCCTTCAACACTACATCCTCTACCTCATTATCTCCCTGTCCTGAGGGATTTTTTTTGCCATGATAAAGAGCCTTTCCATTGTGAGGATAATGGCAGAAGAAGCCCAAATCCGTGAGTCATGGGGGTTACGGTCGGGGGACGTAGGATGATATAAAGGGCATGTGTTGCCATGTGGTGGAGGGTGGACAGGAGCATCAGGTGACATAGATTGAATGAGGGAATTGTGTGAAGAGTAACGCCTGTTTTATGTTTCTCAGTTCTTTAAACTTCATAAAGTGCCGGTTCTCTGAGGCAGGATCCTCCATATTCATTTCAGGGTCACCTGGCCCGACTCCACCACAATGGAATGAATATCCCAACTTCCAGGTCCTTTCTCTTGGGTTGGGTTAACCACCAGTCAAGCAGTTCAGCACAAAGCACTGAGTAAACAGGTCTCTCAGCTGGATCTTCTCACACAGCATAAGGGGCATTTCCACACCTGATTCTCCACAGGATAGTCAGACTGCCTGAACATTAGTGTGGATATTATGCAATGCAAATCATAGGAATCGTGATCCATTGCTCAATTAATATTCATTCCTAAATGAGTGTGGATATGACAGGATACCATCTCTAAAAAACTGCTCCTTCACTGGTAAATGTTTGGCAGAGATTTCTAGTGTGGAAATAGCATTCCTCATTGTCGCAGGCTTTCAAACCGACAACATCAGTGTGGGATGTGTCGCCTCGTCTGTGTTTAACAGCAGATCAGAAGAGGAAAATCCGCAGCAGCCAAGGCAGCGAAGACGTGCAGTGGTGTGATCAGTACATGCACAAGAGAGAGAGGGACACAGTAGTGAGGGCAGTGGGAGGGAATGGCAAGTGGCTGTCAACTGGTGAGGGAGGAGGCGGGCTATTAACTGATCTGCTGAATATTTCCAGAATCTTTTGATTTGATTCCAGTTTTTAAAACACAGAAACAGACCATTCGGCCCATGTGCTTTTTACTTGCTCACACTCCACCTGAGCTTTCTCCCGACCTATTTTCTCTCTCACTGTCTCTTGCCAAGCAAGGTGGTCACTGATACCCATCTGCACGGGCCTGCAATGACATTAAAATCCAATGATGTCACCCACTGCGCCCACCCTGCCAGTACCCTTGAATGTGTCAATGATATCACTGTGCTCATGCCCCATCTTCCTGATTCTGTGTTGCAAATACTCCATAATGTTTATTAACATCATTAGTTTCTGGCAATGCGGTGGCACAGTGATTAGCATTGCTGCCTCACAGCACCAGGGAACCGGGTTCAATTCCCAGCTGGGTCACAGTCCGTGTGGAGTTTGCATGTTCTCCCTGTGTCGGCGTGGATTTCCTCCGGGTGCTCTGGTTTCCTCCCACAGTCTGAAAGACGTGCTGGTTAGGTGCATTGACCCGAACAGGCACTGGAGTGTGGTGACAAGGGGAATTTCACAGTAAATTCATTGCAGCATTAATGTAAGCCTTATTTGTGACTAATAAGTAAACTTCAAACTTTTTATGTGTCTGCTTCTGTCTTAATTCTTACATATTATAAATATTTTCATTTTAGTTTGATCGTATGGTTTCATGGTGTGACATTCCCTGCATTTAAACTGACACAGGGGAAAGAGAGAGGCAGCTCATGTATGTGGTCTCTGTGGCAGGGTGAAGCCATTAATGATTGGTCCATCCGATGAAGCATTGATTGAAGAAGTCTTTTGCTGCAGTGGATAGTGTTCCTGCCTCTGAGCCAGAAGCTCTGGGTTCGAGTCCCACCCCAGGACTTCATAGCCAAAGAAAGTATGTTCATAACATGGCCAAACAGGTTGAGCATCAACCTGCAAAATCTTTCCACCACACCAATGGCTGGCGGTAAGAGCAGGAGAAATTCCAGATCAGCCATGCTTGGTGCAGAGTGGCACCCCTCAAGCCTGTTAGTGACCGATTCCAGGAAAAATCTTTTTTTGGGAATAGCCTGCCTCTGACACCACGAGGTGCAGGAAGAGAAATAACTAAGCACTTATATGGGTATCAAGTTCCATTTCATAGGAGGCATCCTCTGCTTCTAGAAACTTTCCCATTGCTGCTCACAGTTAAAACAAAATTCCAAAAAGAAAGTGTGATTTACAGCATCTGGGGTCGATTTGGTGGTAAACAATCTGAAGGAAGAAGTGAAAGATTTTCAGGACATACATACTATTCTGAGTAATAGATGCTGGAACTGCTGGAGGTCGACAAGCTGAGTAGACTGAGAGCTGCTGTACCACAGATCAGACTGAAAGAAGCAGCAATGAAAGACCAACATGCGAATTATTCTGCCACAATTCTTGTCACATTGAAGTTGCTGCCAAGGCACAGGTTAGAAACCTGGGGTTTGACCAGGCATTTTCAGTTTGGAACATGAATCAATATCAATCTTTTTGAACAGTCTTTTCTCTCATCCACAAAAAGGGGTGGTGTGGAAGACAGTGCCATAATGCATTGCTGGTTCACAGCTCTCTGGACCCAGGTTTGATTCGAACCTTGGGTGACCTGTGTGGAGTTTTCATATTCTGCCCATGTCTGTGTCGGTGCTCTGTTTTCCTCCAACACTCCAAAGATGTGAAGGTCAGGTGGATTGGCCATGGTAAGTTGTCCCTTAGTGCCCAAAAATGTGCAGATGAGGTGGATTGGCCGTGGTAAATGTGTGGGGTTATGGGGATAGGGTGGGGTGGGTGCAGACTCAATGGGCCGAACGGTCTCTTTCTGCACTGTAGGGATTCTTTGTTTCCATGAAAATTCCATCTCTGATAAACAAATGCCTGACTCCCTCTCAGGCCAAACTTACTGCTTGAGGCTCAAGTCTGACTGTGTTCCCCACCTGGAAAATTGACTCCCTCTCCATCAGTGACAGATGCTCCGGACAACCTGCTTCAATTGGGAATTAAACAATATTGTCTAAAGCACAGCTGTGATTATTTGAGCAGCACCACCTTTGTTCCTGTCTGCTTCATGTGTTGGCAAAAAATATAACCTTTTATTTCAGACCCATCAGAGAGAGATGGACCGTTCGACCCATCTGCTTTCTACCAGTGCTTGTGTTGCATGAGCTTTCTCCCAACCGATTTCATCTCACCCTATCAGCAGATCCTTCTATTCCTTTCTCCCTCATTTACTTAGCTGGCTTCCCATCGGATACATCAAATTTATTTGCCCCAATCACGACTATGACAAGATCTACAAGACATAACAGGCTACAAGATGGTATGTAAAATCTCCGGCTCCAATGCACCCCTCCCTGATGAGCTCAATGCATTCTACGCCCGTTTTGAGCGAGAGGTCAGTGTGAGCACGCCCTCCACTCTGGAAGCCTCAGATGAACCTGTATCTGAGGTCACCATTGCAGATGTCAGAGCAGCTTTCTTGAAGGTCAACCCACAGAAAGCGACTGGCCCGGATGGGGTACCCGGAGAAGCACTCAGATCCTGCGTGGATCAGTTGGCGGGGATATTCGCAGACATCTTCAACATCTACAGGTATTTAGAGACACAAGGACTGATTAGGGACAATCAGCATGGCTTTGTGAGTGGAAAATCATGTCTTACAAATTTGATTGAGTTTTTTGAAGGGGTAACCAAGAAGGTAGATGAGGGCAGTGCAGTTCATGTTGTCTACATGGACTTTCGCAAGGCCTTTGACAAGATACCACGTGGTAGGTTGTTGCATAAGGTTATATCTCATGGGATCCAGGGTAAGGTATCTAAATGGATACAAAATTGACAGAAGCCAGAGGGTGGTTGTAGAGGGTTGTTTTTCAAACTGGAGACCTGTGACCAGCGGTGTGCCTCAGGGATCAGTGCTGGGTTCACTATTATTTGTCATTTAAATTAATGATTTGGATGAGAATATAGGAGGCATGGTTAGTAAGTTTGCTGATGACACCAAGATTGGTGGCATAGTGAACGGTGAAGAAAGTTATCTCAGATTGCAACGGGATCTTAATCAATTGGGCCAGTGGGCTGACGAATGGCAGATGGAATTTAATTTGGATAAATGCGAGGTGATGCATTTTGGTAGACTGAACCAGGGCAGGACTTACTCACTTAATGAGAGGGAGAGTTACAGAACAAAGAGATCTAGGGGTACATGTTCATGGCTCGTTGAAATTGGAATTACAGGTGGACAGAGCGGTGAAGCTGGCATTCAGCATGCTTGGTTTCATTGGTCAGAACATTGAAGTGGAGATGCCAGCGTTGGACTGGTGTAAATACAGTGAGAAGTCTGACAACACCAGGTTAAAGTCCAACAGGTTTACTTGGCATTTGCTACCAAATAAACCTGTTGGATTTTAACCTGGTGTTGTGAGACTTCTTACAGTACATTGAATACAGGAGTTAGGACGTCTTGTTGACGTTGTACAAGACATTGATAAGGCCACACTTGGAATACTATGTACAATTCTGGTTACCCTATGATAGAAAGGATATTATTAAACTAGAAAGAGTGCAGAAAAGATTTACTAGGATCAGGGATCAGTGCTGGGTTCACTATTATTTGTCATTTAAATTAATGATTTGGATGAGAATATAGGAGGCATGGTTAGTAAGTTTGCTGATGACACCAAGATTGGTGGCATAGTGGACAGTGAAAAAGGTTATCTCCGATTGCAACGGGATCTTGATCAATTGGCCCAGTGGGCTAACGAATGGCAGATGGAGTTTAATTTAGACAAATGCAAGGTAATGCATTTTGGTAGACTGAACCAGGGCAGGACTTACTCAGTTAATGGTAGGGTGTTGGGAAGAGTTACAGAACAAAGAGATCTCGGGGTACATGTTCAGAACTCATTGAAAGTGGAGTCACAGGTGGACAGAGTGGTGAAGAAGGCATTCGGCATGCTTGGTTTCATTGGTCAGAACATTGAATACAGGAGTTGGGACGTCGTGTTGAAGTTGTACAAGACATTGATAAGGCCACACTTGGAATACTATGTACAGTTCTGGTTACCCTATGATAGAAAGGATATTATTAAACTAGAAAGAGTGCAGAAAAGATTTACTAGGATGCTACTAGGATGGTTTGAGTTATAAGGAGAGGCTGGATAGACTGGGACTCTTTTCTCTGGAGTGTAGAAGGCTGAGGGGTGATCTTATACAGGTCTATAAAATAATGAGGGGCATAGATCAGCTGGATAATCAATATCTTTTCCCAAAGGTAGGGGAGTCTAAAATTAGAGGGCATCGGTTTAAGGTGAGAGGGGAGAGATACAAAAGTGTCCAGAGGGGCAATTGTTTCACACACAGGGTGCTGAGTGTCTGGGACAAGCTGCCAGAGGTAGTAGTAGAGGCGGGTACAATTTTGTCTTTTGAAAAGTATTTAGACAGTTACATGGGTAAGATGGGTACAGAGGGATATGGGCCAAATTCGGGCAATTGGGATTAGCTTTGGGGTTTAAAAGAAAAAGGGTGGCATGCACCAGTTGGGCCGAAGGGCTTGTTTCCATGCAGTAAACTTCTATGAATATGACTCTTTACAACAATCTGAGGTCCCGATCTGCTTCAAGAAGATGACCATCATCCCAGTGCCAAAGAAAAGCCAAGCAGCATGCCTTAATGACTGTCCTCCGGTGGCTCTGACATCCATCGTTTATGAAGTGCTTTGAATGGTTAATCATGGCACAAATCAATTCCAGCCTTGCGGATTGCCTGGATCCACT
The DNA here is from genome assembly GCF_964213995.1 of Mustelus asterias. Lineage (NCBI taxonomy): Eukaryota > Metazoa > Chordata > Chondrichthyes > Carcharhiniformes > Triakidae > Mustelus > Mustelus asterias. The sequence goes on from NC_135808.1 coordinate 37,794,064, forward strand.
ACAGTTCACCTATCGCTGCAACAGGTTCACAGCAAACACCATCTCCCTGGCCCTACACTCAACCCTGGAACACCTAGATAACAAAGCCACCTATGTCAGACTCCTATTCGTTGACTACAGCTCAGCCTTCAACACCATTATTCAAACGAAACTCATCGCTAAACTCCATTGCCTGGGACTCAGCTCCTCCCTCTGCAACTGGATCCTGAACAGCTAACCCACAGACCACAATCAGAAAGGATAGGCAACAACACCTCCTCCATAAACATCCTCAACACTGGTGCCCCACAAGGCTGTGTTCTCAGCCTCCTACAGTACTCCTTATACACCAATGACTGTGTGGCCCAATTCCCCTCTAACTCGATTTTCAAGTTTGCTGATGACACAACCGTAATGGGTCGGATCTCAAACAATGACGAGACTGAGTACAGGAATGAGATAGAGAATCGCGTGAACTGGTGCAACGACAGTGATCTCCCCCTCAATGTCAACAAAACGAAGGAGATTGTCATCGACTTTAGGAAGCAAAGTGGAGAACATGTCCGTCTACATCAACAGGTGCGTAGTAGAAATGGTTGAAAGCTTCAAGTTTTTAGGTGTCCAGATCACCAACAACCTGTCCTGGTGTCCCACCTCCCCCCGCCCCCACCATGCCGACAGTTAAGTTATATTTAAGAAAGCCCACCAACGCCTCCTTTCTCAGAAGACTAAGGAAATTTAACATGTCTGCTACGGCTCTCACCAACTTTTACAGATGCACCATAGAAAGCATTCTTTCTGGTTGTCCATCATGGATGACATGCCCCTGTCTACTTTGACAGCGATAAAGTGGAAATTGTTGAGAGCTTCAAGCCATTGATAGCCTGTTTCATACTCCACCTGACTGTTTTCTTCATTGTCGTCACAGTGCCTGTAAAGATGGAGGTCTGGTTGGAGTAAATAAATTAACCACTTATAGTGGAACCGTCTCTACCAGTTTTGTGGAAGGATTGCACTGTTGTACACCAGAGAATAGAGAAGATTGGCACTGCGGATAGATCCTGACCATTGCCCAAGGAACAACACCACAACTGAGGGAAGGCATCCAATCCCTTTGTAACATTGCTGAACCCAGTGAATTTTGGGCAATGAAACCAACATCTGGAGATCAGGGGAGCTTTGACTTATCAGATCTGAAACTGGTCAATGGTGTGGATCCGTCCATCAGGCCCACTGACTCATCCTTACTTGTGAGAGGCAGTTCAAGTGTGAGGAAGGCTCCACAAGCTGTCAGGATTTCCTAACATATACCGTGCATCTGTTGTATCCAAGAGCATCCACATGGAAGGGAAACCATTCATGTCTCAGGTGTGTGACAAATCATTCTCCCGCTCGTCTTACTTTCACCAATGCATTCACACTGGGGAGAAACCATGCAACGTGTGGGGCAAATTATTTTCAGACTGTTGAAGTGGAAACTTTCCTGCTTCTTGACTGTGATAGAAAAACACAACAAAGTTAGTTCAGACAAAATAACAAGCCTTTATTTACGAAAAGACCGCATGCAGTTTTGGCTGCAACTTGGGTTCAGAGAGCATCTATTACAACTTGCTAATTCCTCCCCAAGTCCGCGCTTACAGAAAGAAACAGTTCAGTATTTATACATAATCATTATCAGTTAGCGTGACCAGAGCTTATTCAGGAATTTGATCATTAATAGAAGTATAAGCAATACCATTAATCATGTTATAACCTGTTGACCTCCCAGAGCCTTTTGTCGCATCATTCATACCCTTAACTTGCCCATTGATGTAACAGATGAAGGTCGGTGATTTCCGTCATCCCTGACCTTATCTTGTTTTATTTACTCCTATAGTCTTAGGCTATGAGGAATCAATCGTATCAGGCCTTAGAGGTCAGGAAATTGGAATAACTTGACCTTCTCTGATCTCATTTACGTCATAAGTCATACGAAGTCAGCTTTATCAGGTTTACACGGAGGTCAGTCATGTTTTAAGTTATGCGGAGTCAGTCTTTCTTATATTGTACCAATTTTCCCATCATGCTATTCTTTAGTTCATATAATTCCACACTCCCTCCTTTTGTCATATCATGACAACTAATTAAACAGGTATATCCATGACCCGATTAAAAATGCATTTGCACAAGCAGACAAGCAATCCTATCCCCAGTAGCAGTAGTAATAATAACATGAAGGCCTTAAAGATCCAATCAAATAATCCGTGACTCAGCCATCCTAACCAACCCGGTGGGGCATAATCATGAAATTCACGGCCAACCTTTTGAATTTGATCAGCCTGTCTCTTAATATGGTCGGCCAGGTTGGTAATATTTTCTGAGGCGTCTGGGATATAAGTACAGCATTCCTGACCTACAATGGCGCATGTTCCTCCCTGCGAGGCTAACAGATAATCCAAAGCCATTCGATTTTGTAATGCCACGGTCCGGACAGCCACCAGCTCAGCCGAGACCTTGGCCACTGCCTGTCCAGTTGCCTTGGCATTTGCCACCGTTATGTTTGCCAGTTGTTCCAGTGCTGAGGCCATAAGAATCAGTTCGTTGGCTGCCCTGCCCGTTCCATATAGTGGAAAGGCCATCATAAAGAACCGTTCGGTTCCGCTAATGGTCCTTTTGGCTCACGAGGGGTGATGCTGAAGGGAGGTTAGGTGATGCATGTAGGGTACGACATATCCCAGATAACAGGATCCTATCCAATTGGTAGGAAGCCACGAGTATGCTTTAGTGCCACATATAAAATATGTTCCATTATAGGCCGTAAAATCATCAGCCAATGTCATCCAGGGTGTTGGGGAAGTATGTGCCCATGAGCTATTAGAGGTTATATTCCATACCCTGGACCAATCAAGAATAAACATACCCTTGATGGATAGGTTTGCGACTGGTCCTTGCCACTCAGCTGTAAGGTTACATCTACTTTGCCCCATCCACTTTCCTTTCCCTGATTTACTAAAACATAGGGAACCTCGCACATCACTCGAGGGGACGGTAAGGGAGGGTGGAAGCAAGGCATGATTATAAACAGGCTGGTACCAAGCTGAAAACCTAGTCATTTCATAGCCAGCCGATTTCCATTCTCTCATATCTCCCCCGATCCCTGTTTGGTTTTGACGTAGAATCCATTCAACTGTCTCTTCTATAAGGAATGGAAGGGATTGGAGAGGTATTCCTTCCCTCGAATGGACGGGATGTGGGTACAAACCCAACACTTGCTTACATTCAATTTTTCCGCATAAATATATGACATATATAAATAGGTATTGGCATGCAGTTCTCGGGTAGTTCACTTTTTTACTACCGAGTGGCCATTAAGGCCAAATAGTCCAGAAAGTCCAAAAAATATAATGAAGATCTTCATCCTGTGTTCGTATCCGGGTTAGAGACAATCTTCTTACAGTCCGACAGGTGAATCCAACTTGAACATCCTTCAAGCTTGACGGAAGTCGGTGTGGTCAGTAGGACTTGAAAAGGTCCGCTCCAGCGGTGTCCCAACTTCTTTCTGTCCCAATTCTTCACCAATACGTAGTCTCCGGGTTCGATCACTGGATATCGAGGGGTGGCTATTCCTGCTGTCACTGGGAGGTGCGCTTGTTTCACCTGAGTGGAGAAACTTCAGAGAAAGTGGTAATTGCTTCAAATAATTCTGCATCTGTTCCCCCATCACATGGCGGTCTACTCCCTCCAGGGGTTTTTCATGGGCATCCCAGGGAGTCCTCATTGGCCGACCGTAGACTATCTCTGCAGCTGACAGTCCGGTCCGCGAATGTGGAGTCACCCTCATGTGAAACAGTGTCAAGGACAATACCTTTAGCCAATTTATTCCAGTTTCTTCAGTCAATTTAGATAATTTTTCTTTTAAAGTCCCGTTGGCTCTTTCCACAATTCCTGCTGCCTGCGGGTGATACGCGCAGTGCAGTTGTTGTTTAATTACTAGTGCTTCGCACAATTCAGTATTGATCCGAGCCACAAAGTGTGGTCCATTATCTGAGCTCACCATTTTGGGTACCCCAAAACAGGGAATAACTTCTGGGATTCACCCGGCTGGCTAAGCTGTTCCTTTATCGAGGAATGCCGGTCACAAGTCTCCCAAGCACTTTTTTTAGCACAACGAGCTCCGTGCTGGAAATTGGTCCGGAGCTAATTATCATATGGAAATTAACATTTTCATATGATTAGCGGACCTGGGACAGTATTCTACAGCCCACCAGCATCTCCCCCCCACCCCTCCCCACACCCTTGCTCGGGGTGGTTCTCTTCAGTGGGGTTTACGACTGCTTCCCACTAACGGGGAACAGGTGTCCTCACCTGCTGGTGGGGACAGAGGCCATTGAGGATTCTAGGAGGCTGGGGGCAAGGAGGGGTGCCGTCTGGGCAGTGCAAGCCTGGCATTGCCAGCCTGGCACCTTGGCACTGCCCCTGGGGCAATCTGGCACTGCTCACTGGGCACAGAGGGGGCAGAGCATACTGGGGAGGGGCCTATTGGGGCGAAGGAACCACTGCCACTCTGCAATTGGTATCAGTGGGGAGGGAAGGAGGACTATTGAGGCTGGCCATGGTGGGGTGGGGTGGGTTGGGCCTGATCTTTGGGGTGAGTGGGAGTCGGGGTTGGCCATCGGCGTGGGGGAGTGTCAGGGCTGGCCATGTGGCAGAGATTGTGGCTGGTCCAGGGAGGTCTGTTAGGTCTGTAAGTGATCAGAGGGTTTGTCGGGCAGGCCATTGATCTAGTGCAAGATCACTTGGAGATCAGCAGGAGGCTGGTAGTGGGGGAGTGGGACAATGCGCCTGCGCCAATCTCTGCCCTGACAGATGGGTGCATGCTCAGTTGCCCACTCAGCACTATGCTGCCAGCCTCTCAGGCCAGAATCGGCCCCATCCCCTACTTACCAGAGGGAATCATGCTCTGGCACTCTGCAATGCTCAGTTTATCGGAGATTCACCCGGTGAGTACGTCCAAAAAATGGGTTGGAAATACTCCTGCTTTCCTGCCTTTTGGGCACTTGGTTTTGTTTTAGAACATAGAACAGTACAGCACAGAACAGGCCCTTCGGCCCACGATGTTGTGCCGAGCTTTATCTGAAACCAAGATCAAGCTATCCCACTCCCTATCATCCTGGTGTGCTCCATGTGCCTATCCAATAACCGCTTAAATGTTCCTAAAGTGTCTGACTCCACTATCACTGTAGGCAGTCTATTCCACACCCCAACCACTCTCTGCGTAAAGAACCTACCTCTGACATCCTTCCTATATCTCCCACCATGAACCCTATAGTTGTAATAGCTCCATCCACCTGAGGAAATAGTCTTTGAACGTTCACTCTATCTATCCCCTTCATCATTTTATAAACCTCTATTAAGTCTCCCCTCAGCCTCCTCCGCTCCAGAGAGAACAGCCCTAGCTCCTGCTAACGCTACTCCCAAAGCGAGAATCATACCCCTAGTTTTGGGAGAATCCCAGCCCTTATCTGCATCTATTCTGTCTATTCCTTAAGTATTTTGTAATTTTCAATGAGATCACCTTTCATTCTTGGAAACTCTAGAGAATACAGAAAGTACAGTTTTACCCACCTCTCTTGATAAGACATTCCCACCATCCCTGGAACAAGTCTGGTGAACCTCTATGGCATTAATAAACTTTCTGAGGTAAGGAAACTAAAACTGCACATAATTCTCCAGATGCAGTCTAACCAAGCTCCTATACAATTTATGCAAGACCTCATTACTCCTATACTCAAATCCACTTGTGATAAATGCTAAAATTCCTAATGGCTTGCTGAACCTGCGTACTAACCTTCAGTGGCTTCTGGACAAGGACACTCAGGTTCCCTTTTGCATCTACACTTTCTAATTTCTTACCATTTAGGAAATATTGTGCACATCTGTTCCTTCTATTGATATGGATTAACTCATATTTTTCCACATTATGTTCCATCTGCCATGTTTTTGCCACTCACTAAGTTCTGTCCAGATCCTTCTGTTGCCGCTTTAAATCTTTCTTACAACACACATTCCCACCTGGCTTTCTATCATCCACAAACTTGAAATATTACATTTGTTCCCCACCTGCAAATCATTGATATATTTTGTGAACAGCTTGGGCCTAACTATTAATTATTGCAGTGTCCCACTAGCTGCAGCCTGCCAACGTGAGAATGACCCATTTATTCCTAATCTCTATTTTCTGCCTGTTAGCCAATCCTCAATCCATGTTGCCTGCTATCCCATGTGCTTTTATTCTGCTAATTAACCCCCTGTGGGGGACTTGATCAAAAGCCTTCTGAAAGTCAAAGTATACTGCATCCATCAACTCTCTCAATTTTTTAGTAACACCTTCAAAAAAAGTTCCAACAAGTTCATTACACATGATTTCCCATTCATAAATCCATGCTGATTACATCTAATGAGATCATGAACGTCCATGTGTATGTTCATCACATCCTTTCTAATTGATTCTAGCAGCTTCCTTCCTACTGCTATAAGGCTAACAGGTCTGCAGTTCCCTTCTTTCATCTTCCTCCCTTCTTAAATAGTGACATTTGCTACCTTCAATCTTCAGGAACCATTTCAGAATCTATATAATTTTGGAAGATGATCTGCAGCAACCTCTTGCAGTTCTCTGGGATGCATAATACAATCTTTCTGTCCCATTAAATTCTCTATTACAACGTTCTTACTTATCCTAATTTCCTTCAACTCTGCATTCTCCATTGTCCCTTGGATCTCTACATCCGGGAGATTTCCCCCTGCATCTTCCTTTGTGAAAACAGACACAAAGTAATCATTTAGCTTCTATGTGATTTCTGTATTACTCATTCTGAATTTTCCTTCCTCTGCCTGTATTGGATCTACATTTGTCTTTGCCAAATGCTTCTTTTTTATATACTGATAGAAGCATTTACAGTCCATTTTTATGTTTTTGTTCAATTCCGTTCATATTCTGTTCTCTGTTTCTTTATCAGTTTCTTGGCCTTCCTTTGCTGTTTTCTAAGAACCCCTCAATCCTCAGATTTACTACTATTTCTGGCAATTTTATAAATCTTTTATAGAATCCTCAAATTCCTTTCTTCGCCATGGATGACTTTTTTTGAGGCTTTTGCCCCTTGAAGGAATGTTTCAGTTCTGTAAGCTGGGTGATAATTCTTTGAAGACTATCCATTGCCTATGCACATTCATAACTTTTAAAGTATTTTCCAAATCCACCTCAGCCAGTTTATTCCTCATGCTTTCATAATTTTTCTTTGTTCAACTTTAACATCTCGGCTTCAAATTGAACTCCTTAAATTTTAACAGAATATAAAATTTTATCATATTGTGGTCATTCATCCCTAAATGTTCTTTTACTGCTAGATTATTCATTAGCTCATTTTTATCACATAATACTAGACCTAGAGCTCGCTCCTTAACATACTGCTCTAGAAATCCATCCCAAAGACACTCCAGGAACGTATATTCATCAGCATTAGTGTTTATCCAGCTTATGTGCACCATGATCACAGTATTGCCCATGCCACCTCCTGATTTGCTATGCTCCACATTACTATTAATATTTGCTGGTCTGTAAACAACTCCAGCCAATGTCTGCTGTCCTTTACTGTTCTTTGCTCCAAACAGATTTCACACATTGTTCTTTTGATCTAAGATCCTCCCTTACTACAGCACTGATCCCATTCTTTATTATCAGTGCAACTCCACCTCCTTTCCTTTTTTGTCTGTCTTTCCTAAGCGTCGAATATCCTTGAATATTCAACTCCAAGTCTTGGTCACCATGCATCTATAATAGTAATTATATTATATCCATTTACCTCTATTTGTGCCTTTAAATCATTACCACATTGCAAATCCTGTGCGTATTTCAAGGACAGCACTTTTAACTTAGGCTTTTTGACACCATTCAACATTCAATGCATACTTAATGTTTTGCTTTGTTTCTCTTGCCTTCTAGCCCATTATTGCTTCCTGTTACCAGCATTACTTCCTTCTAATTTGAGCCACATTTAAAACCATCTGCAAGCTGGTTCAACACTCCAACAGTATGAGCAAATCTCTCTGAGTATATCAGAGCCTGTTACGATTTAACCCATTTATACAGATCCAACCCAGAACCAGTCAAAATCCCTCAAAAATATGATGCCCTCCCTCTGACACCATTTCCAGCCATGCATTTAATTGACTTATCCTCCTATTCATGTGCTCACTAACACGTGAAACTAGGATTAATCCTGAAATTACTGCTCTAGAAATACTGCTTGTTAACTCCCTGAAAATTGCTTTCAGGACCCCATCCCTATGTCGCTGGTACCATCATGGACCACATCTTCTGAATGATCACCCCTCCCCAAAGGATGTCCTGCAGCTGCTCTGTGGTATCGTTCACCCTGACACCAGGGAGGCAACACACCAACCTGGAGTCATATTTACTGCTGCAGAAATGCCAATCTGAGCCCCTGATGATGGAATCCCCAATCACTATAGACCTTCCATTCTTCCTCCATTGTACAGCTGAGCCACTCATAGTGCCATAGACTTAGCTCTGGCTGCTTTCTTCTAACGAGCCATCGACCTCATCAGCTTCCAAAATGGAAAGGCAATTAGCAAGCGGGATAGAATCAGTACCCTCCTGTGCTACCTGCCTGGTTGTCTTAGGCTGTTTGGTGGTCACCAATTCCCTCTCTGGCTATTCATTTCTAACCTGCAGTGTGACTACCCCCCTGAACATGCTATTGACATAGTCCTCTCCCTCACGGATGTGCAACAGTGACTCCAACTGCCGCTCAAGTTCTGAAATTCAGAGCTTAAACTTGTGCAGCTGGTGACTATTCTTGCAGATGTGTTTGTTAAGGATATATGACATGTCTACGACTTCACACATACCACAGGATGAACACTCCATGTAATCAAGCTGACTCTCCATTCTGTAACTGTAAGTAGAATGAGTAGAAAGAATTACCAGTAACTTTTTCTACTCTTACGCTGATCAAAGGAGGAACGAGTTGAATTCAGTAAAAATCTGCAATTAAAAATCTAATGATGATTATGACTATGAAACCATTGTTGATTATTGCGAAAACCCTTCACTAACGGTTCACTAATGCCCTTCAGAGAAGGAAATCTGCCATCCTCATGACTGGCCTATATGTGACTCCAGACCTACAGCAATGTGGTTGACTCTCAAATACCCTCTAAAATGGAGGGCAATTAGGGATGCACAATAAATGCTGGGCCCAGCCAGCGGTGCCCACATCCCATAAACAAATAAATTAACTTTACTTCTACTCTTATGATGATCAAAGAAGCAATGGGCCCGATTTTACCAAAACTTCATGAAATCGCAGTAAAGTTGGGCGTCGGGCCTATACTGCGATCTGCACCCGATTCCGAGCACATCGTGGTTTTAACGACACCCGATTCGGGCGTAGCATGCATTTAAATCGACTTAATAAACCGCGCGCCCCACTCTACCACCAAATCCCACTTTACCGTCGTCTGGTCCGTTCCGGATCCGCGCTTTTAGCGACCTGCTACAAAAAACATAGAACATAGAACAGTACAGCACAGAACAGGCCCTTCGGCCCACGATGTTGTGCCGAGCTTTATCTGAAACCAAGATCAAGCTATCCCACTCCCTATCATCCTGGTGTGCTCCATGTGCCTATCCAATAACCGCTTAAATGTTCCTAAAGTGTCTGACTCCACTATCACTGCAGGCAGTCCATTCCACACCACAACCACTCTCTGTGTAAAGAACCTACCTCTGATATCCTTCCTATATCTCCCACCACGAACCCTATAGTTATGCCTCTGATGAAATCCGAAGCGCATTTCTATTTTGCAGGGGAACCTCCGAAGCCCATCCCCTCCACCATCCTTCGCAGACCCCCCCCCCGCTAACCACCCCGTCAGACCCCCCCCCCCCCGCCGGATCAGGCCCACCTTGGCAGAGCACACCCCCAACCTACCTCGATCACTGGTCTCCCTCCACCATCCTTCCGACCTGCAGTCCTTCGAGAGGCTGCAGCACCTTCCTGGCCTTCCACTGGCGTCCGCCGGAGGAGGGGGGGCGGGCTCAGATGTATCTCTGGTTGTGGCGGGGGGGGGGGGGGGGGGGGGAGGAGGATGGGGGGGAGAATGGACTAGGGAGAATCTTGCAAACTGAAAATAATGTAGCATCTTCTTTGTGCTGCCTAATTATCTATGAGAAAGGTAATTAAACCACAATATCCTCGTGAGCAATTAGTGACCTGTATAATACATTTGTGATCTGTAACTGGATTGTTGATGCCCCTGTAGCCATGAACCAGGTGATCAAATGTTCAGAGTCATATGGTGAACTTGGAAGAATTGTCCCCGTGGTGGAACTTGGTTGGGAATAAGATTCAAGGAGATTACTAAATCTGAGAAATCAACCATAGTGAAAAGAAGTTTGTTTTGGCAACTCTTCTCTCACATTCCATGGCAGATGCTTATGACTCACCCCTACTTATGAATGTGATTTGCATGGGCAATGTTGGGTGCAGCTAATCTGCCTCTGGAGCAGCCTTGGATCCTTTCTTTCATCTTGTTTTCATCTGAACATTGCACAGAATTAGAGGAATTCCCTTTGGAAGATAATGTCAAAATTATAATCGCAGGAACTAAAAACCTGCCAGTCAAAAATTTGGGAAAATATTTCAAAATATGGATGGAGGGGATATACTCATGCTGGATCATCCCACAATGAAAGCATTGTGGGATGATCCAGCGTGAGTGACATTCACATGGTGTATTCCCAGGTGGTCACTACACACTACATGAAGGAGGGAAGTTGTTATCTGTTCAGGGATCTCTATGAGTCTCCTCGGGTGACCTTCAATGCTATGTGAGTGTTACCAATCACTGCCAACTTTGAGATGTTGCATTTTGTTCCCTCATCCAAATCATTAATATATATATTGTGAATAGCTGGGATCCCAGCACTGATCTCTGTGGCACCCCACTAGTTACTGCCTGACAATTTGATAAGGACCCATTAATTCCTACTCTTTGTTTCCTCTCTGCCAACCAATTTTCTATCCATCTCAATGGACTTCCCCTAGTCCCATGTGCTTTAATCTTGCATGATAATCTCTTATGCAAGGCTTTGTCAAACGCTTTCTGAAAGTCCAAATATACACATCGACTGGCTCCCCCTTGTCAACTCCACGAGTTACATCTTCATGATTTCCCCTTCATAAATCCATGCTGATTCTGTCTGATCCTGTCATTGCTTTCTAACTACTCCACGATAAAGTCCTTGATAATGGATTTGAGAATTTTCCCCACTCCTCATGTTAGGGTTACTGGTCTATAGTTCCCTGTTTTCTCTCTCTCTACCTCCCTTGTTGAATATTGGAGTGACATTAGCTACCCTCCAATCTGCAGGGACTGTTCCAGAGTCTATAGAATCCTAGAAGATGACCACCAATGCATCCACTATTTCTAGAGCCACTTCCTTAAGTACTCTGGGATGTAGATTATTAGGCCCTGGGGATTTATCCACCTTCGATCCCAGCACCATTTTTCTACTAATATTGATCTCCCTCAGTCCTTCCCTCTCACTAAATCTTGCATCCTCCAACATTTCTAGTGTCTGATTTGTGTCATCTTTTGTGAAGATAGAACCTAAGAATGTATTCAGTTGCTCAGCCATTTCTTTGTCCCCTACTATTTATTCCCCTGTTTCTGTCTGTACAGGACCTACATTTATCTTCACCAACATCTTTCTCTTCATGTATTCATAGAAACTCTTAGTGTCAGTCTTTATGTTCCCTGTAAGCTTACTTTCATACTGTATTTTCCCCTTCTTAATCCTCTTTGCTGAATTCTAAACTGCTCCCAATCCTCCAACCTATTACTTTCCTTGGCCAATCTGTATGCTTCTTCCTTGGATCGGATACTATCTCAAATTTCCTTTTTAAGCCATGGGTTGGCTCTCTTACCCATTTTGTCTTTGTGCCAGACAGGAATAAACAGTTGCTGCAGTTTCCCCATGCTTTCCTTGATTGTTTGTCATTTCCTATCCACTGTCTTCCCTTTAAGTAACTCTCCCCAAATTATCAAGGCCAACTCACACCTCATATTTTCATAGTTTCCTTTATTAAGATTCAGCACCCTAGACTCCGAATCAACTACTTCACTCTCCATCATGATAAAAAATTCTATCATGTTATGGTCGCTCATCCCCAAGGGGTCTTGCGCAGCTAGATTGGCAATGATTCCCTTCTCATTACACAGTACACACTCTAAGATGGCCTGCTCTCTAGTTGGATCCTCAACATATTGGTCAAGAAAACCATCCTGTATACGCTCCAGGAATTCCTCCTCTATGGCAGTGCGGCTAATTTGATTTGCCCAATCTATGTGCAGATTAAAATCACCCATGATCACTGATATTCCCTGATCACATGTATCTCTAATTTCGTGTTTAATGTCATTCCCAACATTGCCACTACAGTTTGGGGGTCTATATGTGACACGCACTAATGTTTTTTCATCATAGAAACCCTTCAGTACAGAAAGAGGCCATTCGGCCCATTGAGTCTGCACTGACCACAATCCCACCCAGGCCCTACTCCCATATCCCCACATATTTACCCACTAATCCCTCTAACCTATGCATCTCAGGACACTAAGGGCAATTTTTAGCATGGCCAATCAACCTAACCCGCACATCTTTGGAGTGTGGGAGGAAACCGGAGCACCCGGAGGAAACTCACACAGACACGAGGAGAATGTGCAAACTCCACACAGACAGTGACCCGAGCTGGGAATCGAACCCAGGTCCCTGGAGCTGTGAAGCAGCAGTGCAAACCACTGTGCTACCATGCCACCCTTGGTATTTCTCAACTCTACCCCTACAGACTCCACATTGTCAGAACTATTACCCTTCCTCACTATTGTGTTAATTGCCTCTTTAACTAGCAGTGCCACTCAACCAATTTTTCCTTTATGCCTGTCCTTCCTAAATACTGAAGGACATTCAGTTCCCATCCCTAGTCACCCAGCAGCAATGTCTCCATAATTCCAATTATATCTACTGTACCATTTACATCTATCCCATTTACATCTATCTGTGTGATTAATTCATCCACCTTATTGCAATTGCTCTGTGCATTAAGGCACAGAGCCATTAGGCTTGTCTTTTTAAGATGTCCTTGGTTTCTCTGCCTATCACTTTTCTTATTCCCTTTTCTACGTTTTGATTTTGTCCTTGCTCTCCCCTTCTCTGATTCCTTACATAGGTTCCCATACCCCTGGCATATTAGTTTAAACCCTCCCCAACCACTCTAGCAAACAGGACATCAGTCCCAGTCCTGCCCAGGTGAAACCCGTCCAATTTGTACAGATCCACCTCTCCAGAACTGGTCCCAATGCCCCAGGAATTTGAAACCCTCCTCCTGACACCATCTTTTGAGCCATCCGATATATCCTGTCATTTCTACTCTGACTCACACATGGCACTGGTAGTAATCCTGGGATCACTACCATTGAGATCTGATTTCTTAACTTTCTTCCTCGCTCCCTGTATTCTGCTTTTAAGACCTCATCCATTTTTTTTTTACCTATCTCATTTGTATTGATGTATACCACGACCACTGGCTGTTCACCCTCCCCCTCCAGAATGTCCTGTACCCGCTGTGAGACATCCTTGACTGTTGCACCAGGGAGGCAACATATCATCCTGGAGTCTCGTTTGCAGCCACAAAAACACCTGTCTATTCCCTTTACAATTGGCTCCCCTGTAACTATTGCACCGGCGCACTTTTTACCCCTCCCCTCTGCAGCACAGCCAACCATGGTGCAACGAGTTTGGCTGCTGCTGCATTCCCCTCAACAGTATCCAAAACAGTATACTTGTTTTGCAGGGGAATGGCTCCAGTAGATTCTTGCACTACCTGCCTATCTCTCTTGCTCAGTCTGGCGGTCACCCATTCTCTTCTTGCTTGTGGAGTTTGAGCCTGCAGTGTGACCACCTCTCTATACCTGCTATCCATGATACTCTCTGACTCGCGGATGCTCCACAGTCTCCAGCCACTGCTCCAACTCTGAAACTCGAACTTCCAGGAGCTGTAGCTGGAGACACTTGCTGCACACATGCTGACCCAGGAGACTGGAACTGACTGCAGCCTGCCACATGGAGCAAGAGGAGCAAGAGGTTTGGAGCTCTCTGGGCGGCATGGTAGCACAGTGGTTAGCACTGCTGCTTCACAGCGCCAGGGTCCCGGGTTCGATTCCCGGCTCGGGTCACTGTCTGTGTGGAGTTTGCACATTCTCCTCGTGTCTGCGTGGGTTTCCTCCGGGTGCTCCGGTTTCCTCCCACAGTCCAAAGATGTGCGGGTTAGGTTGATTGGCCAGGTTAAAAATTTGCCCTTAGAATCCTGGGATGTGTAGGTTAGAGGGATTAGCGGGTAAATATGTGGGGGTAGGGCCTGGGTGGGATTGTGGTCGGTGCAGACTCGATGGGCCGAATGGCCTCCTTTTGCACTGTAGGGTTTCTATGATTTCACTTGTCATGTCTTAACCCCTTAAATAAAACTTTTGAAAGATATTTTGTTTTCAATTATACCCAATTCTCTAAGGCCCTTCTTTCCTGCTCCTCCCTATTACTAAATGTAACCTTTACAAACTATAAACTACAGAAATTACATGGAAACACTATTAGAATCATAGAAATCATAGAGACCCTACAGCACAGAAAGAGGCCATTCGGCCCATCGAGTCTGCATTGACCACAATCCCACTCAGGCCCTACCCCCTTACCCCTACATATTTTACCCACTAATCCCTCTAACCTACGCATCACAGGACACTAAGGGTAATTTTAGCATGGCCAATCAACCTAACCCACACATCTTTGGACTGTGGGAGGAAACCGGAGCACCCGGAGGAAACCCACGCAGACACGAGGAGAATGTGCAAACTCCACACAGACAGTGACCCAAGCCGGGAATTGAACCCAGGTCCCTGGAGCTGTGAAGCAGCAGTGCTAACCACTGTGTTACCGTGCCGCCCTTGTATAACAACAACAACAATGCCAAGAGAGAAAAGAAAAGAAAAAAACTGCTTACCAGTCACCAGCCAATCACGTACCTGCTGGCTTAGGCGACACGGTTCGATTTCCTTCTATCTCTCACTCACCCTCGTGTCTCTCTCATGGGTCTGCTTTTCTGCTCGTCCTAAAGATGAGCACCTCTTTCCCCTCAGCATCGAATTCCCACTCAGCTCCAAATTTCCAATACCCTCACTCTGGCTGAAATCTCACTCCGGCTGACTGGCCCTGCACAAGCTCACTGGTGAACATTAGCTTACATTGGAACTATAGAGATAGCAAGCTGTTAAGAATTATACCTTGTCATGTTTAAGTATTTTCAATTGGTAAAATTATTTTTGTTATATTTTAATTGTATTGTTAAATAAAGTTTGTTTAAACAAAAGCTTCCTCGTGGGTCAATCAATTCGTACCTGGAGTGGAACACCTTAGGCTCACCCTAACGCCAAAATAAAAAAATGGGATCCAGTCTAACTTCATAATGCTCCTTGGAGTTTCTGATCTGGTCCCTAACAATTTCACATTCCTCAAATTAGTTTGAATAGTGAGGAAGTAATCAGAAATTGGCATAAATGACTGTGTTACCTTCCAGAATAAAATCAAAAGGATCTGAAAGAGTTATTTGAATTACATAGACTTATAATAGGGAAAAATAGGGAATTATTGAAGTAACTGTGCATGGGATTGATGTAGAAAATGCTTTTCCAGTTGAGCAATATCCGCATAGACTTAATCCACTCAAGTTGGCACAAATTCAGAAAGAGAAGCTGATGTTTGCTTAGTCTGAGATGCAGCAGCCAAAAGTCTCAATCAAACACTATGAAGGGCTGGTGGGTAGTTACAAATCTCAGTTAATGAACGCAAAAATGGAGGCAAATGAGTGCAATATGAAACTGGTAAAGGCAGAAAAGGAGAACAAGTTCCTGGGCAATGATGTGAATAAGGAAAGTGAGCAGATGCGGAAATAGTTGCAAGAAAAGTTGACTGACTTGGTACCAATGCCTCAGTTGTCGAAACTATTTGAGCATAAACTTCAGGACTGTCAACAGCAGTACATCATCTGTGGGAAGAAAAATGTAGATCAGTCAGCAGTCATGTGTGATCTCAGGATGGAGATTGAGAAGCAGAAATATTGTACTTGTATTGCAAATGAAAGTAAAGGACAACGACATGAAGCAAGACTGTCTGGTGAAACTGTATCATAATTCGAAATGAACTGCTGAAATAATGAATCTATACAGCTTGCACAGATATGTATATCTGTGCAAGCTGTGCAAGTAAAAGACACAAGAAGATACCACTGAGAGTAATGCCTTCAGATCTGAACACTGCACTTAAAGAATGGCAAATTATTTTAGGATGTATTGCAGCACAGAGTAACCAGATTAACCCTGAAGTTAAAAGATATATATTATGAGGGTTTATGCATAGACCAGCCTTGTATCCCCTTCACTATAGTGGGTTCAAGGGAGCATATTTTAAAGCATTTAAGATGATTGAAGAAATAGATCAGCCAGATGTTAAAAAAAGTTCTTCTGGTGGAAAAGTCCAGAAAGTGAATGTCCCTCAAAATGAAAAGTGGCCTCTCATTCTCTCTCTTTCTCTTCCTTTCCCCCTCTCTCTCCACCACCCACCCTCCCCCTCAATGCATAATTCCCAGTCCCTTGTTCATTCTCTGGTTAAAAATATCTCTTTCTCTCTCTTTCACTGTCTGGATTTGCCAGGCTCCATCTGTGATTTTTAGCTTCTGCTCTTTAAATTTTCTGCTCCTTGCATGGTTTTCTAATTTTAACAGTTTAACTGTGTAGCTGAATTTATTTCCTCAGTTTTCAAAATCTGCTTAAATATTTGTATGATTGCCAAGTGTTTGCTGCTGTTATGCTGAGCATATTTCAGTATATCTACACACAGTACTTCAGATGTCACCTTATCATGTAAGATATCCTTGCTCCTAAAATCAAATCCTCTTGTAATGAGGACCAGCATACCATTTGTCTTTCTAAGTGCTTGCTGAACCTGCACACTTACTTTCAGTGAGCAAAGCGAAAGGAACCTTTTGTACATCAACATTTTCCAATCTATCTCCATTTAAAAAAATGTCTTGCCTTTCTGTTTTTCCTACCAAAGTGTATAACTTTTATCCTTGTTATTTTTCATCTGCTATGCATTTGCCCACTCACTCAACTTGTGGAAATGGTTTTGAAGCCTCTTTACATTCTCCTCACCACTCTCAATTCCACCTAGTTTTGTGTCGTCAGAAATCTTGGAAATATCTGTTACTGCTGTGCCTGGAGCTCAGGGACATCCTGTCATATTTAGGGATAGTCATTTAGATGAGAAGAGATTTCTTCCTTCAAATGATGTTGGACGCAATCTTCCCAAAAAACATTCTAAGTGTCATAAAAAGTCTGAAAACTATTTTGGGTGAGTTTGTTATGAAAGTGCTACAATGCCACCTTCTGCTGGCGGGTGTGTGCTACTACATAAGCGATTTGGAAATCATCAGGGATTAAATAAAAGGGAGGGAGCATCACACAGCATCAATAAATAATAAAGAAAAAACACATTGTTTTAAAAGTCAAAACATCATCCTGTTCAGAATCTGCTGCCATTCCAAGAGGTCAATTCTTTGCTAAGTACATGCTTAAATGTTTCTCATATGTTAATTATGAAAGGAGTAATTAATTTCCCCCATCACCACACAGTAGGCTTTACCACATTTCTTCTCAGGTGAAGTAGTGCCTCACGTGCATTTCCTTTAATAGGGAGTTGGTATAGCTCAGTTGGTTGGGTGGCTAGTTAGTGATACAAAGTGACACCAAAACCCTCATTCCAATTCCCCTACTGGCTGAGGTTGTTCATAATAGGTCCTGATTTCTCAAGATTGCCCCTTGCCTGAGGTAATCCTCAGGCTAAATTGCCACCAGTCACCCAATGGTCATCTGGGACTATGGTGATTTTTAAACCTTTTTTTAGCTCTTGCATTTGCTGCTCCCATGCCGTCTACTCTACATTGGAGGGACCAAAGGCAGACTGGGTGACCACTTTGCAGAACACTTTCAGTCCATAGTGTTGGAGGATGAGGGGGAACCCTGATGGAGGTTTACACAATTATGACAGGCTTGGATAGAGTGGATAGTCAGAGTCTTTTTCCCAGGGTTGAAGGGTCAATTACTCGGGGCCATAGTTGAAAGTGAGAGGGGGAATGTTTAAAAGAGATGTAACAGACAAGTTTTTCATACAGAGAGTGAAATAGTGCTGGAGGAGTAGTGGAAGCAGATTCTATAACAGTGTTAAAGAGGCATCTGTATAGATGCATGAATAGGTGGGGAATAGAAAGATATGGACCATGGAGAGGCAAGAAAATATTAGATTAGAGAGGCATCCATGTGGCACAGACTTGGTGGGCTACAGGGCCTGTTCCTGTGCTGTACTATTCTTTGTCCTTTGTTGTTCATACACAAGCAGGACCCAGACCGTCCTGTCACTTATCATTTTAACACACCATCGTGCTCTGATGGCCTGACGTAATGTTCCAGTGAAGCCCAACTCAAAATGGAGGAACAGCAACTCGCCTTATCCAGAGTTGACATTGAGTTCAACAACTTCAGCGCATGAAATCTCTCCTCCACCTTCAACCTCTTTTATTTTTATCATTCTGCATTTCTTCCATTGATTCATTTTTACATACCTCCGTTTCTATCCCGCTTTCCATTTTTTCTCCCTTATATCTAGAGCCATCTGTTCTTGGTTGTCGTTTGTCACACTGCTTACCTTTGTTCTGCCATTGACACATTCTGATTTCCTCATCTCCACTAATCAGCTACCAGCACCCTGCTTAGGATCACCGCATTGTCTTTGTCTTCTTGTTTCTTACATCTTTGTCAACATCTCCATAGTCTCCACCTATTGCTGGCTCCCTATCCAGCCCCTACTGCTCCACCCACTCCCCCACAACTATATACATCAGCAGGCGGGGGTATCTGCAGACATCTTCAACCTCTCTTTACAACAATCGCAGGTTCCTATCTGCTTTAAGAACACCACCATCATCCCAGTACCTCAATGACTATCGTCCGGTGGCTCTGATATCCATCACTCTGAAGTGCTTCGAAAGGACAATCAAGGCACGAATCAATCTCAGCCTCCTGGCCTCCTCCACTACAGTTTGCCAACCACCACAACAGGTCCACAGCAGACACCATCTCCCTGGCCCTGCACTCAACCCTGGAACACCTGGATTACACCATCGACACCTGGATTACACAGACACCTATGTCAGACTCCTATCTATTGACTACAGCTTAACCTTCAACACCATTATTCCCATGAAACACATCTCCAAACTCTGTTGCCTGGGCCTCGGCTCCTCCATCTGTGACTGGATCTTGAACTCCCTAACTCACAGACCACAATCAGTAAGGACAGGCAACCATACCTCCCCATGATCATCCTTAACACCGGTGTCCCACAAGGCTGTATACTCAGCCCGCTACTGCACTCCTTATACACCCATGACGGTGTGGCCAAATTTCCCTCCAATTCGATTTTCAAGTTTGCTGACGACACCACCGTAATGGACAGATCTCAAACAATGACAAGACAGAGTACAGGAATGAGATAGAGAATCTGGTGAACTGGTGCATTGACAATAATCTCTCCCTGAATGTCAACAAAGCAAAGGAGATTGTCATCGACTTCAGGAAGCGTAGAGGAGAACATGACCCTGTCTACATCAGTGGGGACGAAGTAGAAAGGGTCGAGAGCTTCAGGTTTTTAGCTGTTCAGATCACCAACAACCTTTCCTGGTCCCTCCCATGCCGACACTATAGTTAAGAAAGCCCACCAATGCCTCTACTTTCTCAGAAGACTAAGGAAATTTGGCATGTCAGCTACGACTCTCACCAACTTTTACAGATGCACTGTCGAAGGCATTCTTTCTGGTTGTATCACAGCTTGGTATGGCTCCTACTCCGCTCATGACCGCAAGAAACTCCAAGATGTTGTGAATGTAGCCCAATACATCATTCAAACCAGCCTCCCATCAAGTGACTCTGTCTATACTTCACGCTGTCTTGGCAAAGCAGCCAGCATAATTAAGAACCCCATGCACCCCAGACATTCTCTCTTCCACCTTCTTCCATCAGGAAAATGGTACAAAAGTTTGAGGTCGCGTACCAACCGACTCAAGAGCAGCTTCTTCCCTGCTGCCATCAGACTTTTGAAAGGACCTATCTTGCATTAAGTTGATCTTTCTCTACACCCTAGCTATGACTGTAACTCTACATTCTGCACTCTCTCGTTTGCTTCTCTATGAACGATATGCTTTGTCTGTATAAGTGCACAAAAATAATACTTTTCCCTGTATGCTAATACATGTGACATAAATAAATCAAATCAAATGAATCTCATCCTATCTACACTTCTCTTTGCTCTGTCGAAGGGTCATCCAGATTCGAAACGTTGGCTCTGTTCTATCCCCACAGTTACTGATAGACGTGCTGAGATTTCCCAGCATGTTCTGTTTTATGTTTCAGATTTCAGCATCCGCAATCATTTGTTTTTATATCTTTCCAAACTTCACACTGATCCACTGCAGCTACAAATTTTAAAAACTGCATCCCAATTCTGCGTTCACTTTGCAACGTGCAGGCACACAAGCTCAGTCACACTGGTGGAAGGAAATGGAACTTTCTGAGACTGACATCAAAACAGAAAATGTTGCCAATACTCAGCAGATCTGGCAACATCCCTGCGAAGGGAGAAACGGGGCAAACAAACGCGGAAGGATGTGCACCACTGCGGTCTTGAGAAACATTCAATCATGAGCTGCAATGTTTGGGAGATGAACGGGCGGCGTTATGATTTTTAAAATGGAGTGTTTTTTCTCTTGTTATTTGTCATTGATGCTGCATGATTCTGCTCTCATTATTGAATCCCTGATGATTTCCCATTCTTGTGTAGTAGCGCCCATCCTTCAGCAGATGTGGGCGTCATATCATTTTAATCACAAGCGACAGAAACAGGTTTGAGGAAGAGACGCTTTGATATTTTTAATTCATTCACCCAGATAAATGATCTTCCACTGCATCGGACAGTTGTTCCTTCAGTGATGTTAGATTCTTAGCGCCGAAATGCCGTTTTCTAAGTTAACTCAACAGGGATAATGGCGGCCGGTCCTACCAGACAACATGGTGCGTGTGAATATGGTCCATCGTCATCAGAGGGCTTGCACTGCGCAGGCGTGAGTAGATCCCGAGTTCTTCGGGATGCCGCCTGTCACTGGGGAGCATGCGCACTGGATGCGGCTGCAGGAAGCTGGGCGGGAGCCGTGCGAACGCAAGTGCGGCTTTCAGAAGCTGAATCAGAGCAGCCTCAGGCGCATTCTCAGCGCTCGAGGACAATGATAGAACGGTTTCTGGGTCGCGGTGGATGGTGGGAACTGTGGCCGCCATTAGTGAGGGACTGTCAGTAAGTGTTTTATTGCAGGCTGAGGGGGGGTCAGAAACCTACAATATTAACGTTGTTTCTTTCTCCATAGATACTGCCTGATCTTTTATATTTATGATGTGGAGATGCCGGCGTTGGACTGGGGTAAACACAGTAAGAAGTTTAACAACACCAGGTTAAAGTCCAACAGGTTTATTTGGTAGCAAAAGCTACCAAAAGTGTGGCTTTTGCTACCAAATAAACCTGTTGGACTTTAACCTGGTGTTGTTAAACTTCTTACTTTTATATTTATCACAGGAGTTATTCACAGAACCGGGTACAGAGACAGAACCATTAAGTGCTGGGTTACATCAGTGTGGCTGTTGGGTGTGGAAGTTGATCCTTTTCCTCCGATGTAAGTTTGAATCAGTTAAAACATGCGTGGTGATGGAGGTGGAGCGGGCCAAGTGTATTTGAGTACAGTAGGGTCCCACAATGTCTGAAACCATTCCAGCATCCACAGTAATTAGCTTTCATCCACAATGTCTGATGTGTGATGGTGAAGGGAGTAGACTCCGGTTGTTAAATAGCCACGATCCCAAAAATGTAAAAGAGTTTGTTGTAGGAATAGATATCTCTGAAAACTCTTGCCACCAAACTGACAACGTATGATCATATGAGATAGCAGAAGTAGACCATTCAACTCTTCGAGCCTACCTCTGTGATCAGTTTACCATGTGGGAACTTAACAAAATCGTTGTTAAAATACTTTCATTAGTAGGTGGACATGGACAATAAGACAGAGACAAAGTAGCACAGAAAAAGGAAACATGCAAAGGGATATAAATGAGAGACAGAGAGTAAAATAGAACCTTGGGGTGAATGGCTTAGCAAATGTAGAAAAAGGAGAATGAGGCAGAGAGTGAGTGTCATCTTGGTTTACCTGGGAAATACTAATTATCCACTCTTTCTCACTCACTGTCAATACCTGAGTTTACTTTGATCATCCTTTAATCTTATTAATCTTTCATCTGTTCTTATTCTGATTTTCCTTTTTTTAAATCTCTGTGCAGAATATTTTAACGTGTTTATATTCTGTGCAAACTGTATTTTTCCTCTTTGTCTTCCTGATCATTTTATGACTTTGTTCCTCACCTCTTCTTGATCCTTTCTGTCATATTATTCTTTTTGACCATGTACTTCGTGTTTATCTTTTGCTCTACTTTCAGTTTTGTCCTTCTAGCTTTCTCCTTCTATGGTGTTTTATCGGTGACTGGTTAGTTCTTGTTTTTAACAGCAGAATGTGTTATCCTGAAATATTTAAAATATTTCAGCATCACTGTTGTACCAATTTGTATGTCAACATTTTTCCATCGTTCCTTCACTGTTTCCATTTCCACTCTTTCAAAACTACCGTTTGTCAAATTAACGAATGTCTTTAAAGATATTCAGCCTCGTTATATTCTGATGGGCACTGCCTCCAAACTGCCCTCCTTACCAATTAATACTAATTTGCATTTATAAATCTGTTACAGACTCTTTCATACATACTGACTTAAAAATGAGTCCTGAACAGATATTAGGTACTCAATTTCACTCCCCCTTTCCCATCTCTTAGTTCCAATTTATGTGGGAAGTAGTTGAAATCTGCCTTGAATCCGATGCTATACATTTTTCTCATTTCATATTTGATTTACATATCTATCCCCCCAAGCTTCCCTTCCACTGTGAGGTGCTCTATGGAATGACCTTATTAGTTTGATAGGAAACCTTGTTCTCCCGAGGCATCTGTGTTATTCAAGCACAAATTGATCAAGAACAATTTGATCAAGAACAATGTTTCAACTTCTATTTTCAAAAGTTTTCACAGGATTTAAGGGTGGCACAGTTAGCACTGCTGCCTCACAGTGCCAAGGGCCCAGGTTCAATTCCGGCTTCGAGTCACTGTCGGTGTGGAGATTGCACATTCTCCCTGTGCTTGCATGAGTTTCTCCAGGTGCTTCGGTTTCCTCCTACACTCCAAGGATGTGCCAGTTAGATTGATTGGCCATGCTAAATTGCCCCTTAGTGTCAGGGGTCTAGCGTGAGGTTTCGGGGATAGGTCCTGGTTGGGATTGTTGTCAGTGCAGTCTCAAAACACCAAATGGCCTCCGTCTAAACTGTATGTATTCTATGATCCTATTTGAAACTGACTCCATGAGTTTTGATTTCCCATCCCTAATTGTCATTCAGAAATGTATGTTAAGGTGCCTGCTCCAGTCCATGTGATTCATTGGCACCCAAAGTGCCACTGAGAATAGTGTTCCAAGCTTTTGACTCAGTGGCAGTGGAGGAATGGGGATATGTCAGGATTATGTGTGCCTTGGAGGGACCTTTCAAGTAATGTTGTCCCAGTGAGTCCGTTGCCCCTATCCTTCCAGGTGGCAAGTTTCACAGGTTCAGAATGAAGGAACCGTGGCGAGTTGCTGCAGTCCAGCAAATGGGTTGTCCACAGTGGTGATTGGAGTGAATGTTTAAGGTGGTGGATAGGATCCTGACCTAGCGAGATGCCTTTCTGACATGGTATTCAGCTTCGGAGTGTTGCTGGAGATGAACTGACCTGTTTCAAATGGATTCAGTAAATTTACTACACTGACTCAATTGTGGAGATTGGCTGACAAAAGGAAAAAACATGACCCAGAAAACACAGGATAGAGAATCACAGTCATGAAGAATTCCAAAGTGTGGATATGGCAGTGTAATGTCAGATGTAATGACCTATTTACAAAAATCAGAAGGGGGGAGGGCAGTGTGGTTGAAAACAGTGATCCAGCAGAGCGTAGAAACACAAAGAGAATGGAGGAGACAAACAGAGTGAGATACAGCACCAAAGAAAGAGTGGTAGAGAAGATGGCAGACTGATAAAATGGAGAAAGAGAGGGAGAAAGCATTAAAATGTGACAAGGGTGTGAAAAGACAGAGTTAAAAACAACCGCCGAAGCAATGGAGACAAAGAGACTGAAAGAAAGGGGGACGGAGAGACAATGAGATTAACTCTCTCCTTCTGCATCAAATTTATTATTTGTTCAACTGACATTGTTTTCTAATGAGATCGTGCTTGGATTTAATTATCAACCTTAAATGGAAAAGATTTTGTTCTAAAAGGTCAGATTTGAGACAAGTATTCACTCTCCTCCTTCATACCTGACCGCCATTCTCCTACTCCAAACCCCACTGCCAACTGACTGATTTGCTTCCCCACCCTGATGCAGTTCTACATCCCTGATCCCCTTCTCCAACTTCTGATACTCTTCCCCCACGGCGGACAACCAAACCCCCAGCCCATTTTCCCACCCACTGATCCCTCTCCCCAATCTCTGACCTCCTTTCTCCATCTGCTGATTCACTTCCGCACCAACTAAAACACTTCCTCGCCCCCGATCCACTTCACCACCAACTGACACTCTTCACAACCCAACTGATCAACTTCCCCACCTTGGCTCTCCTACCCTCTACACGCTATGGTACTCTGTTAACCCTATTGTGACACAAAACATTTTCCCTATGAAAGGAATTTGGCTAAGATCAAGTGTATGATCGGCACCCCATTGTCGGCCGCACTTGGTCGAGGTCATTGGGTTACGCTGAGGCTTCATATGTTTCATATGAAGCAATTTTTTAAAGCGGCATCTCGGCCTTTTGGCTAAGATGCAAATGAGCTCAAGTCTTGGAGGAGGAACCTCCCCCTTCTCCAATCAGCTTGGCTCATGTAGATCAGGCCCAGGACAGGGTGGTTTGGTTGCTCGCCCTGTCTTGTCAGCCTGGATCGGAAATGTCTCAACTTGTTGAGACTCTGAATTGGATTTGATTTGATTGAATTGGAAAAGTATAAAAAGAAAAAAAAAAGGAATATCTGTCTGCCCCACTTCCCCACATTGAACTCTTTCACCATCCACTAAAACCCTTCCCAAAACACGGAAACACCTTCTCATCCAATGGAGCTTTCTTATACATATATGAACTCTTCTCCTCCTACTGAACACCTACTCCCACAGTCTGGAACCAACTGAATTATTTCCCCACCCACTGAGCCTCCTGCACCACTTCCTCGACCCTTGAATCACTTCATAAGCCACTGAAATCACTGCTCTTCCCTGGAACCTTTGTCCACCTGCTGAACGTCTTACCCCTCCTCTGAAACCCACCCCATCTCCTCAGTAAACACTGTGGAACTCCTGTCTGATCTCAGTCCATTTCTGAATGGGCTATTCTGAACACTGTTTCCCTGCAATGACCTTCCCTTCCTATTTCCTGGAATTCCCACATCTGTTCCCAGCCTCATTCCACCCCAGGCATTTTGTTTACAGACACCCTGATCCTGATGAGAAACAAGACACGGCCAGGAAGCAGTAATCAATGCAATAAGTTTTATTTCTGATTACAGCCCATTATTCAGACAGCAGTCATACAGGGTCAGAGGTTACGGGAGAGAAGCAATCAAATAGCCTGTTGCCCAGGAATAAAGGTTTCATCCATTTGGGAATGTGGAGAGCTCAGGCTGCTAGGGATTCTCACTGGGTATTTCAACTTTTCAGAGCACAACATCGGGTAAAGAATGTGCAGCCTCCATACAATCGCAGTCCAGGGGCACAGTCAGTTTCACACTTTCCTCCTTGCAGCTTGCAAACATCATGACCCACTGAAATGCAAAGAAACAATAAAGTTATTGATGATTCTGTACATGCCAGAGGGAGAACAATGCATGAACCAGAGGTTGAGTCTGTCAGAGTCTCTGGAGCTGACTCTGCACCACACCATAAATTTAGTTCCCTTTTTCCTAGAATATAACATTACACCAAACAAGCTGCCATGCCCACTCTCTGCACAGACACCACCAGTATCGCTCCCAATTCCCCATTGTTCACCTGGGAGACTGGACAGTGAGTGTGTGGAGGGAAAGGGACTGAAGGATATTCTGATCCTGTCCTCACACACACTCCACACTCTCACATTCTGCAGTAGGTAGCAGTCATCAGGAGGAGCAATTATGAACTCCCCTCTGTAATACCTGGATACTGAGACCAATTACAGAATCTATCATCTGGATCAATGTTCCGGCAAAGATCCAACAATTCGACCCTGCCCAGTAATTTGTGTTTTAATTGTTCGGTCTATTTGGATCAGCTCCCAACACCCACCATACCATCGACCCACTCAGATAGTGACTAAACATCAGGGATTTACCCGTGGAACTGGTTTATCTTGAATTCTTCAATCTTTTTTCTAATCTCACAATTACCTGGAGTCACAATACCTCTGACATCAATATTTGGCCTTGCTTTCGTAGGACTGGGTTGAGTCAGCACCAGAGATAAAAACACCAAGAACAGTCCTTTCATTATCTTCGGTTCAGTTCTGTGATGTCAGGGTCAGAATACTGAATGCAGAAGGTTCTGTATCTAAACTTGGAGAGTTTGCTGCTTTTATAAGTACACACTGGGGAGTGGCTCTGCTCTCCAGTGATATCATTGGATAAGGTCCTTTCCATTTCTGCTGCCACCTCATTTCATTATTTGCAACATCCAGCTAAGCACAACCTGCACTGTGCTTTGCTGAACACAAGGAATGGGCCCAGCAGAGCATGCAGGGCTGGTGTTCCAACCTTTGGGATGAATTTCACTTTGTCTACCCAATCAAAACCAGTCATAATCATCTACACATAAATCAATCCCCTTTGACACAAGGAGAACAGCTTCTCCAACCAACTCAAATTCCCTTATCCCGAGAAGACTCCAGTAAATCTCTTCTGCGGCCTCTCAAGGACCCTCATATCCTTCCTAAAATGTGATGACCAGGTCTGCACACCATGTTCCATTTGTAACCCAATTACAGTTGAATATATGTTGACCATAACATGCCTGTTTTTTTTACTCAATATGTCTAAATATGAAGCCTTAAATTCCATATCTTTTGATGATTACAATCTCAACAGGTCCTGCCATCGTCAACGATCCATGCACATGTATTTCCATGTCCCTCTGTGCAAGCTCACCATCCCTTCTGTCCAAATATATCACCTCACAGGGAGCTACACAGTAGATTGAAAAGCTGGATCACGAAGGTTGCAATCTATGGACTACTCCTGCTGCCACATGCCAGTGAATATAAAAATATGAAATAGAGCAGATGAATGCGTGGCTCGAGAGTTGGTGCAGGAGGTTTTAGATTCGTGCATCACTAGGACTGTTTCTGGGGAAGGTGGGACATATACAAACAGGATGGTCTTTGTCTGAACCACATTGGGGCCACCATCCCTGTGGGTAGCTTTGCTAGTGCTGTTGGTAGGAGTTTAAACTAGTTTGGCAGGGGGTGGGGGACACAGAACATTAGTAAGATAGAGATACATCATGCTGTAGTAAAGGAAACAAGTCAAAGTGCATTCAGCTATGTAGTGTCATGAGAGTAAGGCTAGGCTGGATGGTCTTTAATGCTAATATTAATGCTAATATTGTTGCCATCACAAAGCCATGGTTGAGGGAAGGGAAAGACTAGCAACTTTACATTCCAGGGAATAGAATCTTGTGATTCAGGAGAGGATGTCGAAGGCGAGGTGGTATTGTACTATTAATTAAGGAGACAATTACTGCAATAAAAAGAGATGATACTTTGGAAGGATCTTCAAAACAGGCTTTGTGGGAAGAACTTAGGAACATAAAGGGGGCAGCCGCATTAATGGGTGTGTATTAGAGGCCATTCGGCCCATTGAAACTCCAGGATCCTCGAATAGAGCATCCCACATAGACTCTTAACCCCAATTATTTACCCCATACATCTTGAAACATTAAGGGGCACTCTAGCATGGCCAATCAACATACCTTTCATATTTTTGGACTGTGGGCGGAAACTGGAGCACCTGAAGGAACCCCACATAGTCACGGGGAGGACATGCAAGCTCCACACACTGGATGCAGCAGTTCTGGGGAATGAAGCTGGACAGGTGTTCAATGTGGCAGTGGGGGAGCATTTCAGTATTGGCAACCACAACATGGTGCCTTTCAAGTTTGTTATGGACAAGGAGACAGATGGCCTGCAAAAGACAGCTTTAGATTGGGAAAGGCAGACTTTAATAAAAAAAGGCAGGGTCTGATTAAAGTTGACTGGGAACAGCTCCTTGAGGAAAATCTTACAGCAGAGCAGTGGGGGCATTGAAAATGGAAATGGGAGAGTGCAGGTCCAACATATTCCTTATGGGGGGGAATATAGGAGCAATAAGTTCAGGGAATCTTGGATGTCCAGGACAATTCAGGTCTAGATAAAGAAGGAGGGAAAGGTTTTTAACAAGTCCAAAAAGAACAATTCACTACGGCCATAGAGGAACACAGAAAGTGCAAGAGGGAACTTAAGAAAGCAATTAGAAGAGCAAAAAGTGAGCATGAAAAAGAACTTGCAAACAAGATTAGGGGGAATCCTAAAATATTACATAAATACATTAAGAGGTTAACCAGGGAAAGATTAGGTCCCATTACAGTCCATGGGGGCAGGACATTGGGTGTTAAATGAATACTTTTCATTGGCATTCATTCAAAGGAGAAGATAGGTGCAGAATTCAGGAAAAAGGACTGTGAGGACCTTGAGCAGTTTGACATATGAAGCAATGAGGTATTGGAGTATTTGACAGGCTTAAAAATGGACAAATTACCAGGCCAGATGAATTGCATCTCAGGCTGCCATTGGAGGAGAGGCAGGAAATTGCAGGGGCTCACGAGAATGTTGCCTGTGATGGAGTATCTGAGCTATAAGGTGGGATTGGATAGGCTTGGGTTGTTTTCTTTAGAACAAAGAAGCTGAGGGGGGACAAGATAGAGATGTATAAGATCACAAGGGGTATTGACAGGGTGAATAGGAAGCAGTTGTTCCCCTTGGTTGAGGGGTCAATCATGAGGGGGCACAGTTTTAGGATGGGGGGCAGGAGATTTGAGAAAAAAACTGAAGGTGGTGAGAATCCAGAATGCACAGCCTGTAAAAGGTAATGAAGACTGGAAACCTTACAACCAAATGGGACAAATGCTGGAAAATGGGAATGTCGCAATATTTAGTTATTTTCGGTTCGCTGTCGATGGACCAAAGGGTCTTTTCTGCGCTGTACAATTCTATGACTCTATGACCCAAACCTTTCATTGTGTACAATTTTAACTCAGCACCTTGCTCTCATACCCACATGTCTGTCCTTAGCTTGCTGCAATGTTCTAGTGGAGCCTGGCTGAAGCTGGAGGAGCAGCATCTCATTTTCTGGTTGGGAATGTTGCAGCCATTGGGAATCATCGTTAAATTTTGCAGCTTTAGATTGTAACCTTTCTCCTCGATCTTAAAATCTCTTTTAAAATACCCAAAACATGTTTTCCCTCAGTGCAAAACCCCTGCCCCCTTTTACATCAGGCCGCGTATCTTTTGTTCTTAACATTGCCCCATTTTGTATCATCTCTCAGAGCTACGCTTTAACATCTAACACATTTTCCCCCTCTTTAGTTCTGACAAAGAGCCAAAAGGACTCAAAATGTTAACTCTGTTTTCTTTCCTGAGAGATGCTGTCAGACCTGCTGAGTTTTTCCAGCATTCTCTGTTCTTGTTTCGGATTCCAGCTTCCATTGAATTCTGCTTATTTAAGAAATCATAGAAACCCTACAGGGCAGAAGGAGGCCATTTGGCCCATCGAGTCTGCACTGACCACAATCCCACCCAGGCCCTACCCCCACATATTTTACCCGCTAATCCCTCTAGGGTGGCACGGTAGCACAGTGGTTAGCACTGCTGCTTCACAGCTCCAGGGACCTGGGTTCGATTCCCGGCTTGGGTCACTGTCTGTGTGGAGTTTGCACATTCTCCTCGTGTCTGCGTGGGTTTCCTCCGGGTGCTCCGGTTTCCTCCCACAGTCCAAAGATGTGCTGGTTAGGTTGATTGGCCATGCTAAAAATTGCCCTTAGTGTCCTGGGATGCGTAGGTTAGAGGGATTAGTGGGTAAATATGTAGGGATATGGGGCTAGGGCCTGGGTGGGATTGTGGTCGGTGCAGACTCGATGGGCCGAATGGCCTCTTTCTGTACTGTAGGGTTTCTATGATTTCTAACCTATGCATCCCAGGACTCTAAGGGGCAATTTTTTTAACCTGGCCAATCAACCTAACCCGCACATCTTTGGACTGTGGGAGGAAACCGGAGCACCCGGAGGAAACCCACGCAGACACGAGGAGAATGTGCAAACTCCACACAGACAGTGACCCGAGCCGGGAATCGAACCCGGGACCCTGGAGCTGTGAAGCAGCAGTGCTAACCACTGTGCTACCGTGCAGCCCTAAGGGAAGCTGAGATGTTGGCAAACAAAGGGATGACCAAGAGATAACCAGTGTGAATGGCAACAGAATGCGAATACAGGCTCCGAGTTGGGAAGTGAATTGGATGTGTGTGTGTATATGTGTCTGTACAACATAGTTGGGGTGGGTCACATTGAGACTCATGAAGGGGGGTGGAATGGGGAGGGAGATTGTTTGCAGTAATGAGGACAATAATTAATTCATTAAAAGTCAACATCCTTTGTCTGGGGCCAGACACTCCTTGGACCAATGTCAGGACTGAGAGAACAGACTATCCTTGGATCATATTCAGGAGAAGAGAGAATCTTCTGGGGCTCACAGTCAAGACTAAGAGAGTACACACTGTTCTTGGATTATTTTCAGGAGTAAGAGTGGCCGTCTTTAAGTCTGCAGTCAGGGCTGAGAAGTTCTTAGGCTACGTGGACCTCACAGTCAAGAGTAACCGAAAAGAGATAAACCTGGTCTACAGAGGCCATGCGACAGGGCTATGCATGGCAGGCACATTGTGCTCCCACTCGAGGAGAGCCAATGGCTGATTGCACATATGGAATAATGCACAGCTTGTGGTATAGAGTGCTTCCAGGGTGTCTGGCTCAGTACTGGTCTGCAGATGTGATGGTCATGTTTGTGGGTAGAATCTGCAGCCTCTGTTTAGGGAAAATGCAATGGAGGGCGTTTTTTGGGAGGGGGTTTTCTCTGTAGGAGATGATGCACGCAGCCTCTAGATGGGGAAGTTAGTGGTCCACCCGTGACATGGGCCCATTAACAGTGACAGCTCGGGTTGGGAGTGTGTCCAACATAAGATCCAGTATTATTAGGAGAGGATAACAAGACGGAGCTCTACCTTCACACTGTGTGGTATGGACCATGCATTGTCATCAGAGTGTTTCATAGTAGAGCTACAATGCTGTTCGCAGCTCCGCACAGTCCCTAACTGAGCAGATCAGTGGCATTCTGAATATGTGTTTCTGATTTTTTTACTATTCAGGCAGGGCATTGCAGTACACCCCACACTGGCTGTCTCCTCATTGTTATGTGTTGTTGCACCCTTAACAACCTGGCGCTGCAAAGGGGAGATCCCATCCCAGAGAAAGAAATGGAGAAGGATGAGCGTTCCTTGGAGAATGAAGAGCAGGTGGGACAGGAACCTACACAGGGTGGTTTTGGTCAGCTTCCAGGGATGAGACCGCCAAGGAAACAAGGCGAGGAAGACGTGTCGGTTTCACTTCCAATTGCTACCAGATTCGTGGGAGAGTCAAATGAAGGCAATGGGTGATGGCCGCATTCCACCTGTTCCTTATTTCAATTGCAGTGAAAGGAATGTCCAACTAGTCACAGGAAAAGCAGATTCAGCATTCAGACTTGCAGCTTCCAGCCTCATGATTGGCCAGATCATGATCTCTAAGAAGGTCAGCAGTGCATCTTGTATGTATTCGCTCTGGGAAATTAAACTCAACACAACAGCAAGGCAGTTGAGGCAACTTACTTGATGCAATCTTTGCCACATTAATGAGGAAGACAGTAACCAGCAAGAGGAGGACATAGTTGGGGATATCATCAGCCCAACCAGATCTTGTCCTTTAGTACTGCCTGTGAGGAGGCGCAACTGCTGTGAATCTCTCAAGGCTGCTGAGCTGCACTCACACAACAGAGTGTCATGAGGAAAAAAGATTACAAGTGCATTAAGTACACATTCCCAATAAAAATTATAACACATTTTCATCTCAAAAGGAATATAGATACCAAAATGAATATATGCCCTTTAGAGAATGAGACTGGGGAAACCAGCAAATGACAGAGGAATGAACCATAGAACCATTGAAAATTACAGCTCAGAAACAGGCCTTTTGGCCCTTCTTGTCTGTGCCGAACCATTTTTTGCCTCGTCCCACTGACCTGCACTTGGACCATATCCCTCCACACCCCTCTCATCCATGAACCCGTCTGAGTTTTTCTTAAATGTTAAAAGTGACCCTGCATTTACCACTTTATCCGGCAGCTCATTCCACACTCCCACCACTCTCTGCGTGAAGAAGCCCCCCCTAATATTCCCTTTAAACTTTTCTCCTTTCACCCTTAACCCATGCCCTCTGGTTTTTTTCTCCCCTAGCCTCAGCGGAAAAAGCCTGCTTGCATTCACTCTATCTATACCCATCAAAATCTTATACACCTCTATCAAATCTCCCCTCAATCTTCTACGCTCCAGGGAATAAAGTCCCAACCTATTCAATCTCTCTCTGTAACTCAGCTTCTCAAGTCCCGGCAACATCCTTGTGAACCTTCTCTGCACTCTTTCAACCTTATTTACATCCTTCCTGTAACTAGGTGACCAAAACTGTACACAATACTCTAAATTCGGCCTCACCAATACCTTATATTACCTTACCATAACACTCCAACTTTTATATTCGATACTCCGATTTATAAAGGCCAATGTACCAAAGGCATTCTTTACGACCCTATCCACCTGTGATGTCACTTTTAGGGAATTCTGTACCTGTATTCCCAGATCCCTCTGTTCTACTGCACTCTTCAGAGTCCTACCATTTGCCCTGTACGTTCTACGTTGGTTTGTCCTTCCAATGTGCAATATCTCACACTTGTCTGCGTTAAGTTCCATTTGCCATTTTTCAGCCCATTTTTCTAGTTGGTCCAAATCCCTCTGCAAGCTTTGAAAACCTTCCTCACTGTCCACTACACCTCCAATCTTTATATCATCAGCAAACTTGCTGATCCAATTTACCACATAGAAATAAATAGTTCACGTCAGTCTTCAGACTAGAAGAGACTATAACCTTGCAGAAATACGAAATAGTCAAGGGGCAGATGTGTGCGGTTGGGAGGGGAGAAAATGAGTACAATAACTATCCATTGACTCTGTCTACACTTCCCACTGCCTCGGCAAAGCATCCAGCATAATTAAGGACCCCACGCACCCCAGACATTCTCTCTTCCACCTTCTTCCCTCGGGAAAAA
The DNA here is from genome assembly GCF_964213995.1 of Mustelus asterias. NCBI lineage: Eukaryota > Metazoa > Chordata > Chondrichthyes > Carcharhiniformes > Triakidae > Mustelus > Mustelus asterias. The sequence goes on from NC_135808.1 coordinate 37,827,893, forward strand.
TATACAAAAATCTGAGCTCACGTACCAACTGACTCAAGAACAGCTTCTTCCCTGCTGCCATCAGACTTTTGAATGGACCTATCTTGCATTAAGTTGATCTTTCTCTACACCCTAGCTGTGACTATAACACTACATTCTGCACTCTCTATGAACGGTATGCTCCATCTGTATAGTGTGCAAGAAACAATACTTTTCACTGTATGCTAATACACGTGACAATAATAAATCAAATCAAATCAGGGAAAGTACTAGGGAAACTACGAGACCAAACACAGAAAAGTCTCCTGGACCTGATGGGTTGCATCTTAGGCTATTAAAAGAAGAAGAGAAAATGAAGAGATAATGGATGCACTGGAAGTAATGTTCCATTAATCCTCAAAAACTGGAAAAGTCCCAGAAAATTGACGATGTTATTCAAAAAGTGAGGTAACTATATGCTAGTCGGCTTAATATCTGTCATTGCGATAATGTTAGAGTCAAGGAGAGTCAGCGTGGCTTCATGTAGGGGAAATCATACCTGACAAATTCATTAGAATGCTTTGTGGTGGTAATGAGCAGGATGGATAAAGTGGAACCATGTAATGTACATGGTTTTTCCAAAAAGCATTCGAAAGCATACTGCATAAAGGCTGATTAATAAGCTAAGAACCTCTGTGTTAAGGGTAGTATGTTAGCATGGATGAAGGTTTGGCTAACAAATAGAAGATAGAGAATATTTAGCTCCTCTATTCCTATGAGTGAGTGAGAAATAACTTGCCAAATGGAACATAATGTCGGAGAATGTGACGTTTTGCCTATATATCTCACTAAGGTCGCCTCTCATTTTTTTCTAAACTCTAATGAGTACAGGCCCAACCAACTCAGCCTCTCCTCATAAGAAAATCCTTCCATAGCCAGCATCAATCTAGTGATTCTGCTCTGGTCTTCTCCAAGAGTCAAGGAGAGTCAGCGTGGCAAGTTATTTCTCACTCATTCGTAGTAGAGGAGCTAAATATTATTGAAATGCAGAAAGCTGATTTGAGGTCTGGTGCATAAATCACGAAAAGCTACCATGCTCGTTCAGCAGGTAATAGGGAAGCAAATCGACCGTTGGCCTTCATTTCAAAGGGAATTGAGTATAAATACAGGGAAGGCTTGCTAAAACTGTACAAGGCACTGGTGAAACCGCATATTGAATACAGTGAACAGTTTTGGTCCCTTCATTAAATAACAATACATTGGCATTGGAGAAGACCAGAGCAGAATCACTATGTTGATCCCGGCTATGGAAGGATTTTCTTATGAGGAGAGGCTGAGTTGGCTGGATCAGTACTCATTAGAATTTAGAAAAAAATGAGAGGCAATCTTAGTGAGAAACATAGGCAAGTTAAACGACAACGGCAAATAAAATGCTGTCGACCCTCTAAAGTCTTCCTGGCTAACATCTGAGAGGATTGTGCCAAAATTGAAAAAGATGTCTCACAGACTATTCAAGCAACATCTTGACATAGTCAAACTTAAGGCACCATACCTTACAGACAACATCCCAGACACCACCATCAACATTCCTGGGTATGTCCTGTCCCTTCGGCAGGACAGAGCCAGCAGAGGTGGAGGTACAATGTACACAGTCTGGAGGCAGTTCCAGAGGGTGTCCACAACAGTGATTCTGGTGTCCATGGAGTCTCATGACATAGGCAAGGAAATCTCCTGCTGATTACCCCATACCACATCCCTCCCCCCTGCCCCCCCCCCCCCCCCCCCCCCCCCCGCCCCTTCAGCTGATGAACCAGTTCTGTTCCAATGAACACCACTTGGAGGAAACACTGAGGGTGACAAGGGGATAGAATGTGTTCTGGGTGGGGGACTGCAATGTCCATGGCCAAATTTGACTTGGTAACACCACTGCAGACTGAGCTGACCCCGCCCTAAAGGACAAAGCTGCAAGACTGGGACTGCAGCAGGTGGTGAGGGAACCAAGAAGGAAAAACATATTTAACCTCATCCTCACAAACTGCCTGCTGCAAATGCCTCTATCCGTGATACTATCGGTAGGACTGACCACCGCACGGTCCTTGTGAAGACAAAGCCCAGTCTTCACACTCAGGATTCCCTCTATTGTGTTGAGCGGCACTTCCACCATGCCAAATGGAATAGATTTCAGCAGATCTTGCAACTTAAGTCTGGGCATCGACGAGGTGCTGTGTACCATCATCAGCAGCAGAATTGTATTCAACAATCTGTAACCTCATGACCCGGCATAACCCCACTCTACCATTACCACCAACGCGGGGAATTGGACCTTGTTTGATGAAGAATACAAGTGTGCATGTCATGATCAACACCAGTGTTACAGGGAAATCCATGGTAGGCTATGAACTTCAAATAAAACATTCGTGAACTATTAACCAGTTAAGTAATGACCTCAGATTAAGATTTACAGATTAATAGGAAATCTTCTGTCTGAAGACAAGACAAATAAGTAATAGATTTTTATCTCAAACATGTATTTTAGAATACATGAGGCAATATTTTTGTAAACTTTAAGCCAAAGGCAACCTGTTGCATTGCATGGTGGGATAAATCCTGATAAAAGCAAACCGCATTCCTGATAACAATGGATAGGCAGAATTTCATAGAAATCATAGAAACCCTACAGTACAGAAAGAGGCCATTCGGCCCATCGAGTCTGCACCGACCACAATCCCACCCAGGCCCTACCCCCATATCCCTACATATTTTACCCACTAATCCCTCTAACCTACGCATCTCAGGACACTAAGGGGCAATTTTAGCATGGCCAATCAACCTAACCCGCACATCTTTGGACTGTGGGAGGAAACCGGAGCACCCGGAGGAAACCCACGCAGACACGAGGAGAATGTGCAAACTCCACACAGACAGTGACCCAAGCCGGGAATCGAACCCGGGAGCTGTGAAGCAGCAGTGCTGACCACTGTGCTACCGTGCCGCCCACTTGACATATACTTATCAAACAATATAGTTCTTAATGTTGCTTCATGCAATGTAATTATTTTATGAATAGAATGATTCAAACAATACAAGATAAAAACAGCTTTCCTCAGATACGAGGATTCCACTGTCTTAATTTGGCCATGAATCAAATGAGAGTTGGCAAAAGCAACAATAATAATAGCTTCTAGGGTCACAAGGTAACAAAGGAGGGAGCATCTAATTCTTACAGACCAATAAACTCCCATGATGTCAGGGAATGGAATGCCATTGGCTAGACTATATGACAGTTATTAATAATGATTGATTTGTATTAATAATAATTGGTTCTGATGCCGGAAAGTCAGGAGAAGTGATTTTCAAGAAATGTATAAATGATTTGACTCAGCTATAGTAATTTCCATTGCTGTTGGAAAGCTCAAGACTTTCTCTTCTGAGGGCTGAACAAAACTGATCTCCCATCGATCATTGGTCAATAGAGAGACGCCTTTAGCAAGACAAGTGTTTTTTATTTAAGCTAAAATGTTTAGCAATATATGGTCTCTGAGGTAAAACTTGCATCAATCAGGCATCTCTAAAAATGAGGTAGCAACCTGATGAAGATATAAGACAGGATTACTTGCTTGTCAAACAGCATAAGCAGCAAGTAATAGACAGAGACAATCAATTCCACAACCAACGGATCAATCTACACTCTGCTGTCCTTCTGCACCCAGCTGTGAATGGTGGACAATTAAACAAGTAACTGGAGGAGGAGGCTCCCCAGCATCAAACAGAGCTTGTTCCCCAGGAATGAAGCTTTCATTCAATGAGGATTAGTAGAGCTTGGGCAGGAGCAAATCCAATCCAAGGGGCCCGAGGTGGCGTGGCTTGAAGCACTGAAACAATTTGATGCAAAAAGCCACATCACCATGGCAGCTGAGTTCACGACAGTTTCTTCCAATGAACCCAAAGGCGACATCCCAAATTCAGAATAAATTTGAAATCCCAAATTCAGAATAAATTGTGCGAGAATTTACAAAAGAGAACACAAATCACATGCCAGAAGTGTTGGAGAATGCAAGCTTTAGTGAGAGGGAAGAACTGAGGGAGATCAATATTTGCAGAGAAATGGTGCTGGGGAAATTGATGGAATTGAAGATGGATAAATTCCCAGGGCCTGATAATCTAGTGGGAATGGAGTGGGAATGGAGGGATACAAAAGAATGGTCTAGTTTGGACCAAAGCGGCGTGGGCTTGGAGGGCCGAAGGGCCTGTTCCTGTGCTATATTGTTCTTTGTTCTTTGTTCTACATTCCAGAGTACTTAAGGAAGTGTCTCTAGAAATAGTGGATGCATTGGTGGTCATCTTCCAGGATTCTATAGACTCTGGAACAATCCCTGCGGATTGGAGAATCACCGATGTCACACCAATATTCAAAAAGGGAGGTAAAGAGAAAAGAGGGAATCATAGACTAGTAAGCCGAACATCGATAGTGGGGACAATTCTTGAATCCATTATCAAGGAGTTTATAGCGGAGCATTTAGAAAGCAGTGGCCGGATCAAACGGAGTCTAATATATAATATTAACAATTAATTAATATATATTAATGATTTGGATGAGGAAACAAAATGTAACATCTCAAAGTTTGCAGATAATACCAAGTTGGGTGCAAGGGTGATATGTGACGAGAATGCAGAAATCCTTCAGCATGATCTGGACATTTTGGGTGAGTGAGCAAATTAATGGCAAATGCAGTATAATTTGGATAAATGTGAGGTTATTCACTTTGGAAGCAAAAACAAGAAGGCAGATTACTACCATCTGAATGGCTGTAAATTGGGAGAGGGCAGTGTACAGTGGGATCTGAGTGTCCTTGTGCACCAGTCGTTGAAGATAAGCATGCTGGTGCAGCAGGCGGTAAAAAAGGCAAATGGTATGTTGGCCTTCATTGTGAGAGGTTTCGTGTACAACAGCAGGGATATGTTGTTGCAATTGCACAGGGCCTTGGTGAGGCCACACATTGAATATTCTGTGTAGTTTTGGTCTCCTTTTCTGAGGAAAGATGTTCTTGCTCTCAAGGGAGGGCAGCAAAAGTTTACCAGGCGGATTCCAGGATGACAAAATTGATGTATGAGGAGAGATTGATTAGGTTCGGATTGTTTTCGTTGGAGTTCAGTCGAATGAAAGGGGATCTCATTGAGGCTTATAAAATTCGAACAAGACAAGACAGGTAGATGCAGGGAGGATTTTCCCGATGGTTAGGAATCCAGAACCAGGTGTCACAGTCTGAGAATTCGGGGTAGACCATTTAGGACGGAGATGAGGAGACATTTCTTCACCCAAAGAGTGGTAAGTGTATGGAATTCATTACCACGGGAAGTAGTTGATGTCAAAACATTGAATGTATTCCAGAGGTGGCTAGATATAGCACTTGGGGTGAATGGGACCAAAGGTTTTGGGGAGAAAGCAGGATTAGGCTATTGAGTTGGACGATTAGCCATGATGGTGATGAATGGCGGAGCAGGCTCGAAAGGCCAAATGGCCTCCTCCTGCTCCTATCTTCTATGTTTCCATGTTAAGACATCATTACAGCTCTCTAGAAATGGGACTGCTCTTACCATTTAATTCAAATGTCTCCTGACCCATCCCATTCCCCTTCTACCCGCATTTTGAGTGCTTTGACTACCTAAATACAAGCATCCTTTTCTATTCCAGATTCCAACAACAACTGTACTCTTTTGTCTGATTCTCCCAGTTATTTATACTGAAAGTACTGTCCTGCATTGAGGGCACAGTGCTTAAGGAAAGGGTGAGTATGGCAGATGCATTTCCCCGTTTCCAGTTCTCTCCTTTCAGTAAGGACGTTTCAGGGTTTAAACCACTCACTAAAAGTGAAAGTCTGTCTCTGTCAGCCAATGTGACCAAGCGGAGAGGGAGCCAAATAGATGCTGAACCCGAGCATGGGTGTTTCAGTGAATCGGTGAGATTAACATTGGACAGTTGCTTCACACTCTCCATGTGATCCACATGGACAATTGAGGAATAAGGAGAATTAAGATGGATATGGGGAAAGAGACAGCTGGAGAGACTGAGAGTCTGAAATGTCCATAATTTTATGGTGATTCAATAAACTGTGACTTCCTGTACAATGCACCCTCCCTCCCTGGACAACCTGCACCCTCCCTGCCCAGACACCCTGCACCCTCCCTGCCCAGACACCCTGCACCCTCCCTCCCTGGACACCCTGCACCCTCCCTCTCTGGACACCCTGCACCCTCCCTCCCTGGACACCCTGCACCCTCCCTCTCTGGACACCCTGCACCCTCCCTCTCTGGACACCCTGCATCCTCATTCTCTGGATACCCTGCACTCTCCCTCTCCGGATACCTTGCAACCTCTCTCCCCCCACACCCTGCACACACCCTCCCCAGACACCCTGCACCCTTCCTCTCTGGACACCCTGCACCCTCCCTCTCCGCACACCCTGCACCCTCCCTCTCCGGACACCCTGCACCCTCTCCGGACACCCTGCAACCTCGCTCCCCAGACACCCTACACCCAGCCCCGGACGCTCTGCATTCTCCCTCCCTGGACATGCTGCACCCTCCCTCCCCAGGCACCCTCCCTCCCCGGACACCCTCCCTATCCAGACACTCTGCACCCTCCGTCTCCGGACACCCTTCACCCTCCCTCCCCAGACACCCAGCGCATCCATCTCCAGAAGCCCTGCACACCTCTCCCCAGACACCCTGCACCCCTCCCTTCCCAGAGACCATGCACACCCCTCCCCGGACACCTTGCACCCTTCCTCCCCAGACACCCTGCACTAAATCTCCCTAGACACCCTGCACTCCCACTCCCTGGACATCCTGCACCCTCCCTCCCCACAAACCCTGCACTATCCCCCCCCAGACACCTTGCAATATCCCTCCCTGGAAAGTCTGCATGGCACAGTGGTTAGCACAGTGGTTAGCACTGCTGCTTCAGTGAGCCAGGTTCAATTCCATCTTTGGGTAACTATCTGAGTGGAGTTACCACATTCTCCTACGTGGGTCTCCTCTTGGTGCTCTGATTTCCTCCCATTGTCCAAAGATGTGTGTCTTAGGTGGGATTAGTGGGGTAAATATGCGGGTTTATGGGGATTGGGCCTGGGTGAGATGCTCTGTCTGAGAGTGCGTGCAGACTCGATGGACAAATGGACTCTGTAGGTCCAAGGAATCATAGAATATTTTTCCAGCCAATGATCCATCCTCCTCCATTATCCATTCCACACAGCTTGCATTGCCACTGCCCACTCTCAAGAACAGGCTGCCATTTATAGATGCCCCCCATAGTCGGCAATACAGCAGCAACAGACTGTTGATCATGGAGATGTTTATCTCAGCTGGAGCATGCCCCTTATTGCCAATTGCAAAAGTGAACATTCTCATTTCTCCCCAGCAGAAAGTTAATTTGGAGAGGGAGCTTAATTCCAGTGAGCTGAACTTATAATGAGGATGCATGAGATGTGAATGCAAAAGGCATCCCGAGATTGTTCACCAGGAAGCTCCACCTCCCTTCAAATTCGCAGGAATAAAATTTCAACATCAAGAAACTGATTTTTGGCTTCACGCCACTTTAAGTTCACCTCCATCTCAGGTCGTCAAGCTTCCTGCCCATGGCGGGACCGGGAGATTCTTCCCACTGATCCTGAAGAGAAACAAGTCACGGATATTAAGCAGTGACTGCCACTGGAATTCCCACATCTGTTCCCAGCCTCATTCCACCCCGATCACCTTGTTTACAGACACCCTGATCCTAAAGAGAAACAAGACAGCGATATGAAGCAGTGATCAATGCAATATGTTTTATTTCTGTAATTATTTATTATTATTTCAACCCATTATTCATACAGCAGTAATACAGGGTCAGGAATCAGAGGAGTGAAGCAATCAAAGAGAGCATGTTTCCCAGGAAGTTATGTTTTATTTATTGAGAATATGGAGAGCTCAGGCTGTTGGCAGTTCCTCACTGAATCTTCCATATATGCTTCCAAAATGTATTTTCCTTTGATCTCGGCAATAACGAGTGGATGTCATCTTGTTGGTACCTTTACAGTGGGGTTTACAATTTTCTCTAACAACTTTGCACATGCACTCAGACACTGAAATTAAGAATGAAGAATGCATTCACTGAACTATCTGTAAACTGAGCCAGAGTGAAGCTGATTCGATCACTGTTACTGCGTCTGACTCCAGACCAAACATCAACCTCAACTTTTACCTAAGGAGATAATTGGGAGCTGGAGCAGATCAGGGAGAAATACTGTGGAGGATTGGATACAGTTTAGGAGCATTTAGGTACATTAGGAGCAGCTAATGAATTATTTTTAGCCTTAAATAAGTTAACTGTAAATCTATAACTACAAGAACTATGTACACATATGCAGTAAATTGGCTAGGCTTGGAGCTGTCTCCATTCTTGCTTCTACACACGGTTCGTAGAAATCATTGAAATCATAGAAACCCTACAGTGCAGAAAGAGGCCATTTGGCCCATCGAGTCTGCACCGATCACAAGCCCAACCAGGCCGTACCCTTATATCCCTACATATTTACCCACTATTCCCTCTAACCTACGCATCTCAGGACACTAAGGGGCAATTTTAGCACAGCCAATCAACCAAACCCACACATCTTTGGACTGTGGGAGGAAACCGGAGCACCCGGAGGAAACCCACGCAGACACGAGGAGAATGTGCAAACTCCACACAGACAGTGACCCAAGCTGGGAATCGAACCCAGGTCCCTGGAGCTGTGAAGCAGCAGTGCTAACCACTGTGCTACTGTGCCGCCCCGGTTCAATCCAACACTACTGAACTCTCTGTTCGAGTGGTGCTGTACTCAGTCAAATGTTAACGTATTATGTGCCAAATCCTTATACTACACTCTGCTTACCGTGAAGCTCCCACAAACAGCCAATGAGATTTGACAAATAGAGGACTGGGCCAATTCCCAGCTCCTTGCAGAATATCCCAAATATTCCCTTTCCAAGGAACAGGCCAACGGAGTCTCCATTTAATGTTTCAGCCACAACATGACCCCCCCCCCCCAACCCCAAAAAAAATGTGCAGCACTCGCATAGTGCTGGGCTGTATGAATTGGAGTGGGACATCACAGGGGAGGCAAGGGCATGGTGGTATTGTCACTGGACTACTAATTCAGAGACCTAGAGCAAGAGCTGGGACCCAGATTCGAATGCCAGGTGGTGACATTTCAATTCAATACAAAAAAAGCTGGAAGTAAAAGTCTAATGATAACCAGACACCATTGTTGATTATCATAAAAACGTCCTTTAGGAAATCTGCCACTTTATTTGGCCTACATGTGACTCCAGATTCACAGCAATGTGGTTGACTCTCAAATACCTTCTGAAATGGAGGGACGTTCGGGATGTTCATCCAGAAGGAACTCTTCAGGTGTAGTCAATACCATATAACAAAACTGACTCCAAATTATAAATCAAAGAAAACATTTTAATCTAGAGGGAGTACAGCAAAGCTTTACGAGGCTGATTCCTGGGATGGCTGGTCTGTCATATGAGAGACTAAATCATTAGGATTATATTCATTGAAGTTTAGAAGAGTGAGAGGGGATCTCATAGAAACATATAAAATTCTAACAGGATTAGACAGGGTAGATTCAGAAAGAATGTCCCCAATGGTGAGCAAGTCCAGAACTAGGGGGTCATAGTTTGAGGATAAGGGGTAACCTTTTAGGACTGAGGTGAGGAGAAATCTCTTCACCCAGAGAGTGGTGTATCTTTGGTATTACTGCCACAGAAAGAAGTTGAGGCCACATGTTGTCTGATTTCAAGGAGAAATTAGATATAGCTCTTGGAGCTAAAGGAATCAATGGATATGGTGGGGCGGGAGGGTGAGATGAGAAAATTAAATTTGATGATCAACCACAGGGTGGCACAGTGGCACAATGGTTAGCACTGCTGCCTCACAGCACCAGGGACTCAGGTTCGATCCCTGGATTGGGTGACTGTCTTTGGGGAGTTTGCACATTCTCCCCGTGTCTGCGTGGGTTTCCTCTGGCCATTCGACCCTTCGAGTCTGCTCTGCCATTTTCCTCCCACAATCCAAAGATGTGCAGGTTAGGTGGATTGGCCATGCTAAGTCGCCCCTTAGTGTCAGGGGGATTAGCTAGGGTAAATGCATGGGGTTATGGGGTTAGGGGCTGGGTGGGATTGTGGTCGGTGCAGACTTGATGGGCTGAATAGCCTCCTCCTGCACTGTAGGATTCTATGATTCTATAATGACTGGCAGAGCAGACTCAAAGGGTCAAATGACCTACTCCTGCTTCTAGTTTCTATGTTTCTTTCATTGGAAAAAAGGCATCTTCCTTTCTGCTTCCTCCCCATCATCTCACACACTTATGTGTTAAATTGCCTCCATACATCGCATTGAAGTAACTAAGTGACCAGAGGGCATTGACAGAAGGAAGATGAGTGTACATAGACAGAGAGGATTATAGTGAGTGGGAAAGAAAAAATGATACAGGGAGAGAGTGAAAGCAAGAATAACACGTGAAGATAGAATGTAGAAAGTGGAAATGACTCATGGCATGATGGGGGGGGGGGGGGCGGGGGGCGCGAAGAGTGCGACATAGGGAAGGCAAGCAACAGCAAATGCAGAAGATATAACATATAGAAAATAGTTGAGGAGAAAAAGAGAACGGAGAGAGAGGTGGAGAAAAAGTGAGAGATACTGAGCTGTGAAAGACAAATCTGAAAGAGGGGATAACAGATGCAGTGATGAGAGGCATCACTCTTCTGGACTTGCTCACCAGAAGAAACAGTTTCTCTCCATCAATTCTATATAATGTTTTTACCATCTTCAAAACATTGCCCTTTAACAGCCATAGTAAAGAAGATAAAAGGCGAGTCTGCACAATGGATCCTCATAATTTAACTCTTTTAGTTTCAGTATTATTATGAGGAATCTGTGCTGCATAAATAAAGTAGCGAGGGTCAGTTTGATGCATTTTAATTATATTTCCATTTTCTATTTTAAATCTCTCACTATCCTTTCATCCATTCTTCGAATGTTTTATTCAACTTATAAATCTACCGAGTCAAAACTGAAAATACGTCATCCAATATTTCATTGGCATTACCGTGTCTTCACCTGGTGTATACTTTAATCAGCCCTTATACTGATTATACTTGTTGTTATTTAACTGTCTGGACAATCCTATTCCTTTCCACATTATTCCACAGTTTAAAGGTGGAGTTCCTCTTTGTCTTCCTAATATACAGTAACTTCATTGAAGTGTTAGTGTAAGCTGTGTCACTAATAAATAAACTTTAAGATGTGCAGGTCAGGTGGATTGCCTATGCTAAATTGCCTCTTGGTATCCAAAGATGTGCAAATGAGATGGATTAGTGGGTTTACGGGGATAGGGTGGACCTGGGTAAGATGCTCTGTATGAGAGTTAGTGCAGACCCGATGGCCGAATGGCCTCCTTCCGTACTGTGGTCGTTCTATAAATTTGAGATTCACAAAGATGACTACCTTAATTAGCATTTTGTGGGAAATAATCTTGATGAAGACAAATCAAAAGTTTAAATCTCTTATAGAACAATCAAACAGAATTTTAAACAAAGCTAGATGAGACATCTTATGCCAAGGATTCTGCAAGGAATCGTTTCAGTGTTCTCATGGACACTGCATTCTGCTCCGGGGTTGTTTGGGTCCATTTTTACCTTCAGAAAATATCTTATGCCACTGATTATTTTTGTGGAAGTCATAATTCACATCATACTAATGCTTCAAAAAAAGGTGAATTCAGCCGATTTGATAAAAGCTCATGAAGCAATTAATCTTATATCTTTCAATCTAATGGGAATTGAAATGTTTTCATTTTAATTCTGGAAAATGATTTTGTGACTGCTACCATCTGATGCCAAGACATTTTGGTTAGCCTTGTTTGTAAGATGGTCAGTACCATTGACCACAGTATTAGTTATTATGATAAACTACTTGTTTGCAGATAGCTTGGCAGATTCAAGTACACTTAATATGGCTTTATGCATTCACTAACATACTGTTTATTGGACATATGGCATTTCAAATATTGGAAGTCTTATAAAATTATTATATTGTTATAAATATTATTGGCAATGTACTAATTTAGACACCGAAGTGGCCACTACTCTAACAGCTGCCATATCTTAGGAGAGAGGATTTAGATTTCAGGTCATCCACAATGGATGGAAAGTCATATTTTAAATGGAATTATTTGAGTCACTCTTGAGATGGCTACTTATTTTTTGTTTACTTTGCATCTTTTGTTTGCTGTGGTTTTAGTTAAATGCACACACCAATCCTGTCCTACAGTTTGAAGCAGTTACAGTGAACATCGATGCTGACAACAGGGAGTCTGCTCCACCAGTTTCTCCCACCACACAAACCAGATTATTAATCTGGACAACTCCAAACAATGACATGGTCTTGAAACTCTTTAGACCAACTGTAGAATCCTGGTTTATCATCATGTGGCATGTTGGGGCGGCAAGGTGGCACAGAGGTTAGTGCTGCTGCCTCACAGCACCAGGGACCCAGGTTTGATTCCTGGCTTGGGTCACTGCCTGTGTGGAGTTTGCACGTTCTCCCTGTGCCTGCGTGGGTTTCATCTGTGTGCTCTGGTTTCCTTCCACAGTCGGAAAGATGTACTGGTTGGGTGCATTGGCCGTACTAAATTCTCCCTCAGTGTACCTGAACAGGCGTCAGACTGTGGTGGCTGGCGGAATTTCACAGTAACTTCATTGCAGCATTAATGTGAGCCTACTTGTGACACTAATAAATAAACTTTAAAGTGAATATAAACATCCACCGTGATATGAATCTACATCATGGATAACTCCATGCAATCTGACATCAAGAAATGACGATCCTTTGTGTGAGGACATGATTTTGCAAAAAGAATTGACAAGCATGGTACAAACAGAGCTTAAACAATGATGAAATTCAATTGTTTTGTCCCTTATTTGAAAATAAACACTGAAAGAGAGAGTACTTTGATATGCTGTCCCGATGAGATCCTCATTTTACAATGTTATCACATGTTGCCACATACTCATATACACTCTGTAGAAATTCTGCTGTTGTTCACACTCTGTCGCAATCCTCTTGTCAGTCACCATTTTTAAAATGTGGTGGGAATTTAAAGTTGTCATTGACCCATCTGAAAAAAACCTCACCAATTGTAGCTGCTGTCTCAGTTCCTCCATCATTTTGGTTAGTTTTTTTTATCACTCCAGTAGCCATCCCCTCTGTCCCTCCACAAAGCTTCTCCCCGAGTCCCACAATCTGCATTTACCTTATTTTACTTCATCAGTCTTGGTAACACTTGAGTTAATGTCAAAGCCACAGTACTTACCCAAGAACAAAACAAATGTCCAAATGCAAATGAAACCCTGAGCCCAGAGTCACTCCCTCAGGTTATAGAGTTACTCTCTGAGCATAGAGTCACTCCCGAGGGCACAGTGTTACTCTCTGAGCACAGAGTCACTCTCCCAGGTCATAAGTTCGAGATCATGATGTGGAGATGCCGGCGTTGGACTGGGGTAAACACAGTAAGAAGTTTAACAACACCAGGTTAAAGTCCAACAGGTTTATTTGGTAGCAAAAGCCACACTGGTGTTGTTAAACTTCTTAATAAGTTCGAGACTCAGGAAGAATGTTCCCGATGTTGGGGAATTCCAGAACGAGGGGTCACATTCTATGAATAAGGGGTAAGACATTCAGGACTGAGATGAGGAAGAACTTCTTCACTCAGAGACTTGTGAACCTATAGAATTCTCTACCACAGAAAGCTGTTGGGGCCAATTTGTTAGATATATTCAAGAGGGAGCTGGACGTGGCCTTTGTGGCTAAAGGGATCAAGGGGAATGGAGAGAAAGCGAGAAAATGCATGATCAGCCATGATCATATTGAATGGTTGTGTCGGCTCAAGGGGCCGAATGGCCTACTCCTGCACCTATTTTCTATGTTTCTATCTTTTTAACTGCCTCTTTGCTCTGGGAATGACTCTGTGCTAATGGTGTAACACTATGACCCAGAGGAGTGACTCTGCTCAGAGAGTTAGCTGTGACCCAGAGGAGTGACTCTGTGCTAAGAGAGTAACACTGTGACCTGGGGGAGTGAATCCATGCTCAGAGTAACACTGTGACCTGGGTGAGTGAGCCTGTGTTCAGAGAGTAACACCGTGACCTGGGTGAGTGAGCCTGTGTTCAGAGAGTAACACTGTGACCTGGGGAGTGACTCTGTGCCCAGAGAGTAACTCTATGACCTGAGGGAGTGACTTTGGGCTCAGGGTTTCATTTGCGTTTGGAGATTTGTTTTGTTCTTGGCTAAGTACTGTGGCTTGGACATTAACTCAAGTCTTACCAATACTGATTAAATAAAATAAGGTACATGGGACTTGGGGAGGAGCTTTGTGAAGGGGCGGAGGGGATGGCTACCGGAGTGATAAAAAAACCCAAAATGAAAACTAGCTTCTGATGGAGGGTCATCTCGGGCTGAAACATTCTCTCCACAGATGCTGTCTGACCTTCTATTATATCCAGCATTTCTTGTTTTGATTTTAAAGCACTCAAACAGACCATTCAGCCCATCAGCTTTCTACTGGTGTAGATGCTCCACATGCGCTTTATCCCTATCTATTTTATCTCACTGTTAGAAAAAAAAAGGATATGGTTAATTACAACAATTTCTTAGCGCAATTAGTATGGGCTATTAAGGGATCTCAACAAAGGTTGAGTGGCTCATCACAAGGGACTAGAGTTTAAGTAAGATTCCACAATCAGGAGAAAAGAACATGTTGATAGGTGAACAGATAGCTAGTATGCCTAATGACCTCTGTGCTGCCTCAAGCTGGCAGTACAATGCCAAATCTGGTAACGACAAGAAATTAGGAAAACATATAATTATTGGAGTAACAGACATCCTGCTTTGTGGTTTAATGTGAATTTAAAACAGGCAATGTTGGAATTTATAAAAAGATATTATTTACTGATTTTTCATTGTAAAATGTGTTATGGTTCATTAGTTCGGCAAAGTCTGCCTCAGAGACCCTTCTCTGAAGTAGTGCTCTTCTGCATATAGAATCATTATAATCCTTACAATGCAGAAGGAGGATATTCGGCCCATTCTGCGCTGACTCTCTAACAGTGTCTGACCCAGGTCCTCTCCCACACACTATCCTCATAAACTGGCACATCACCATGGCTAATCTGTATAATCTACACATCATTGACACTAAGGGACAATTCAGCACGGCAAATCCACCTAACCTGCCCATCTTTGGACTGTGGGAGGCAACTAGAGCATCCAGAGAAAACCCAAATAGACATGGGGAGAACGTGCAAACTCCATAAGGCTGGAATTGACTGGGTCCATGGTGAGGCAGCAGTGCTAACCACTGTGCTAGCATGCTGCCCCTATTCCTGAACAACGTGATCATAACCCTAATCATTCACATATGGTTAGTTCGTAAGAAATCAGTAATAACATCAGCAGATTGTTTTCTCCCTTATGTACTTACCTGGCTTCCCATCAAATAGATTGAAACTATTTGCCTCAACCATTCCCTGTGTGCACAAGCTCCATATACTAATCGTTCTCTTGGGAAATAAGTTTCTCCTGAATTCCTCCCTGGATTTATTATTGACCAGGGAAGAAACCATTCAGATTGAGGTATGTGACAAATAATTCTTGCAGTCATTTGATCTCCATGTTCACCTGAACATTCACACAGGGAAGCAACTATCTATGTACGAGGTATGCGAGAAATCATTCTCATGGTCATCGATGCTCCATGCTGTGCACTAACACAGCAGAAAGATTGTTCACGTGTGAGCTCTGAAATAAATCGCTCTTGTGGCCATCAAACCTCCGTGTCCATCAACGCATTCACACAGGGGAAAGGCCGTGCACATAGGAGGTGTGTGAGAAATTATTTCAATTCTCACATTCATCGAGCCTCTGCATACACCAATGTAACCACATGGGAGAAACTGTTCATGTGTGATGTGTGTGACAGGTTATTCTCACTGTTGTCAACCCTCTGCACTAACAAGTCACACAGGGCAGAAACTGTTCAAATGTGAGATGTGCAACAAATAATTCTTGCAGTCTCAGATTCTCCACACACATGCATTCACATGGAAGTACAATTCAAGTGCAAGGTATCTGACAAAGCCTTCACAAAGTTTTCAAAGTTCCTAGTGCATCAGATAGTCCATATAGGGGAGAAAACGTTTCAGTGTGAGCAGTGTAATAAATCATTCTTACAGTTATCTAAAATCCTGCTCTATCAGAGGATTCACAGAGGGAGTAACCATCCCAAGTGTGAATTCTGGGATAAAGCTTTCTTGACATTTTCAATGCGAGACATCAGTGTGAGTTCTGTCAGAAATACTTAACACAGTTGTCAGACCTCCTGGAACATCAGTGAATCCACACAAGAACTACCCAGCCTAATTCCTGCCCAATCTGTCATCAGAATGTGAATCTCTCCCCAAAATCACTGCAAAGGATGTTCAGTGGTACAGAACAAGAAGCAGCTTTCACTCGCATCAAACAACTAGTGATGACAACGCCACTCCTGAGCTACTATGATGTCGATGATGAAGTCACCCTGCAGTGAGATGCCAGTGAAACAGGACTTGGAGCAATCCTCATGCAGCCAAGACAACCAGTTGTGTTTGTATCCAGAGCATTAACACAAACTGACTAATGCTATGCACAGTTTGAGAAAGAATGCTTGGATATTGTCTTTGCTTGTGAGCATTTCAACCAGTACTTGCTTGGGAAAGGGAAAGTGATGGTGGAGTCTGACCACAAGCCACTTCAAAGCATCTTTCTCAAACCACTTCTATCTGCTCCAAAGTGTTTACAAAGGGCGTTACTTCATTTGCATAAGTATCGTTTGGAAGTGAAGACAGTTTAAAAATTATGTGCATGATTTTTCCACCTGACTGCGCTGGTCAAGTATCATAGCGGGGACAGGAAACATGAGCAAAAGGCGATAAAACAGGTTTGCACCCGATTTCTCACCTCTCACGATATTGCTGACCCCATTCTGCCAGCAGAATCAGCCTTGCATCTGGGTCCATGGGGGGGTGGGGGGGGTTTAATGTACATAGGGGAGTGAGAGATCTCCCAGTACACACTGTACACAGTATACTGGGAGATCAGGAGTCCTCAGCAGCCAGATTCCGGTGAGCTGACGCTTGGCAGCCAACCCCCCAAACACCACCCCCACTCTCACACCCACCCCCCCACCCCACACTTACTGTCAAGATTCAGAGGCCTATGTATTGCAGAGTGCGTTAATCACATCACCAACCTCACTGGAAAAACAGGGGAGAAAATTTCCCTTTTTCTCGCCCGATTTACATGAAAAGATTTTCTGAGAAATTTCCGCCGTACATGTGGAATGGATATGCAGCAACAGACAAAATTGGAACAGACTAAACAGAACAGAATGTCTTCTGTTCAAGTGTGATAATTTCCTCCATGGGCTATTTATGTGGAGTAATGTTTAAACAAAATCTCTGTACACTGTGGAAACAGATCCACAGATCCACAGATCCTTGGAGAAGGTGGTGAAGAAGGCATATGGCATGCTTGCCTTTATAGGACGGGGCATAGAGTATAAAAGTTGGGGTCTGATGTTGCAGATGTATAGAACGTTGGTTCGGCCGCATTTGGAAAACTGCGTCCAGTTCTGGTCGCCACACTACCAGAAGGACGTGGAGGCTTTGGAGAGAGTGCAGAGGAGGTTTACCAGGATGTTGCCTGGTATGGAGGGGCTTAGTTATGAGGAGAGATTGGGAAGCTTTTCCCCAGGTCGGTGGTGACGTTCATGAGGGGTCATAGGTTCAAGTTGAAGGGGGGGAGGTTTAACACAGATATCAGAAGGACATGTTTTACACAGAAGGCGGTGGGGGCCTGGAATGCGCTGCCAGGCAAGGTGGTGGAGGCGGACACACTGGGAACGTTTAAGACTTATCTAGATAGCCATATGAACGGAGTGGGAACGGAGGGATACAAAAGAATGGTCTAGTTTGGACCAGGGAGCGGCACGGGCTTGGAGGGCCGAAGGGCCTGTTCCTGTGCTGTATTGTTCTTTGTTCATATTAATATGACCTCAGATGTCATCGTATGTAGACAACCATTTTACACACAACATGAAACATTGTCTAAAATTCAAATTCATCCAAATATTTCTGGAGTAACTCGAGTTTCCTTAAATTTGGGAAACTGACTGGAGAAACTGAGGCGACTTTGAGCAGCAGATCAGGTGGGGATTTAAACTTTTCATTGTCCCATCTGAATAAAATCTCACTTATTGCTGCTGCTGTCTCAGTTCCCCTGGTAAATGTTTGACATGTGGGAATAGCATTCTTCATCCTCAGAAGCTTTCAAACTGACAACATCAGTGTGGGATGTGTAGCCTCGGGTGTGTTTGACAGCAGATCAGAGGAGGAAGACCCACAGCATCCAAGGCAGTGGTGAATTGCAGTGGTGGAATCAGCACCTGGTGTATTTCCTGAAAGTTAAAAGCTCTCAATTCTTGATATCATTCTTATCAATGTTTTTTTTCACCTTCTCCAATTCCTTTCTGTCCTTTTTCCATATGTTGATCTGAAAGGTGCACAGCTCTCCAAGCGTGGCCTAAACAAGGTTCCAGACAAGTTCAACATCACTTCTCCGCTTTTCAATTCTATTCTTCCAAAAATGGACCCCAGTGTTATCATTTGATTTTTTAATAAACTCTCCTTGTTGAACTGCCTAGTTACTTTTAATGATTGATTTATCTGTATTTCTGCCCTTACACAACTTGTAAATATGACCTTTGATTCTCCCTAACCTCTCCAATTGAAATAATTTATCCACATTAAGTCATGAAGACAAACTGTTGTAATTTTCAAACCTCCATCTGTTCCCCTGCATGGGTGAATATCAGATTGGCACTCATTGTGGAACAGTCTCTAACTAAGGAGTCAGCATCTTCAGCAAAGGATGAGAAGGAGCTCGAGGAAATCATGTTTACTTTTCCTGTTTTACAGAAGGAGTAAACCATCTTCCAGTCAAGAATACAGAGAGGATAGACACCGCAGATAGATCCTGACCATCACCCAAGGAACAACTGCACAACTGTGGGAGACATCCAGTCGCTTCACAGCATTGCCTGACACACACAAGTTTAGGCACTGAAATTATCATCTGGAAATCGGTTGGGTCAGGTGAGCTTTGCTGTATCATCAGTGGTGGTCAGTGGTGTGGAACCTTCCATCAGAACCAAACTTTGTGAAGGTTCAACAGTGGCAATCATTCAGGGTGAGCTTGGGAAGAAGTGCGAGGGGGCTCCAAGTGTGGTGAGAGCTTCAATCATTCATTGAACCTCATGAATCACTGGCACATTCCTGCATGTGAGAGGCTGTTCAAGTGTGAGGTGTACATGAGCTGAGCTCCATCGGTTCATAAGATCTCCCAATGCACAAGGTGCTTCGGTTATACAAATGTTAGCTGAAGGACAGCTACATGGAAGAGAAACTATTCAAGTCTGAGGTGTGACCGAGCATCAACAGTCATGAATGACGAACACTTCCACACTGAAGAGAAAAAAATTAAATGAAAGATTTGTAACAAGGGATTTATAAAATTATCAGAACTGGTGAATCACTGGCTCATTCGTGCTGGGAAAAACCAGTGAAGTGTGCAATAAATCATTCCCACAGTCATCGAGCCTCCTTGTACACAAATGCATTCACACTGGCAAGAAACTATTCAGGTGCAAAGTGTGAATTAAGTGATTTTCAGATTCAACCCTCCACAGTGTTCACACAGGAGAGAAACCATTCATTGGTGAAGTGTGTGATAAACCATTCTCATTATCATCGGATCTCCGCATACACCACACATTCACAAAGGGGAGAAACCATTCATGTGAGGTGTGTGACAAATCATTCTCGCGGTCTGGGAGCCTCCATACCCACCAATGCAAGCACACAGGAGATAATATTTTCATATGTAACCTGTGCAAAAAATCATTCTCTGACTCAGTGAGACTTCACCTTAACAGAAAATTCATGAGAAAAACAACTATTTAAGTGCTTTGACAATACTGGTGCCTTTAAGAAGTGCATTTGTGTCATGATTTTTGTGAGGTTACTGTTTTCTACTTCAGCTCTGATTACTGTGCCGATTGTTTACAACCAACCAGCAGTCCACATGCAGAAGAATAATTGCTCCAAATTATTCTTTGTTTTAATCTGAGTAAATACAGTTTTGTTATTTTTGTGTTGTCCCCTGTGGTTTCAGGATACGGTTTATTTAGGTTAATTGACATATGTGTGTCATGTGTTAATGGGAGGAGCTAGGCTTATCGGGAGACAAGCAGGCAGTTACTGTTTTAATTTGAAAAGGGGCAGCAGCTTTTTCTCTCTCCCTCACTCTCTCTGGAAATTGAAGTCTGGGACCTGCTAGAAAATAAATATCTCTGGAGTTCTGCTGTTTGAAGATAGCTCCTTCTCCGGAATTCTTTTGTTTGAGGACAGCTCTTTCTCTGGAGGCTGTTTTCGGAGAGTGTCTCTGTATTTCTGCCCAGTGGTGTTAAAAGGCTCAGGACTGGAAACTCATGTAAGCCTGTGTGTTTTTGCTAACTGATTTTCAAGAGGAGTATAAGTCTAGGAAGCATATTGCTTAAATTGGAACTAATAAAGATCGCATTTAGAGAATTATACCTTGTCACGTCAAATATTTCAATTGGTAAAAGTTATTCTAATTATTTTTGTTAAATTTAAGACTGTATTGTTAAATAATGTTTGCCTCAATGAAAACTTCCCAGTATCAATCACCCCTGGAGCGAAACACCTTATGCTCACACCAATGCCAAAATTGAAAATAGTTGAGTTTCTAATCTGGTCCTAACTCTACAAGCTGTGTGATAACTTATCTCAGTGTCAATGAGCCTCCGAGTACATAAATGCATTCAGAATGGAGAAAAAACATCCACATGCGATGTGTCAAGAAATCGTTCTTGAGATCATGTGACCTCCTTGTCCATCAGAGGATCCAAACAAGGGGAGCAACCGTTGAAGTTCTTCAGATCCGATGGCTGTAAAAGCTTTCACTCGCACTTCTGACATCCTGATGCCCAGCAGATTCACAGAGAGAAACCATTCAGGTGTGAGGTGTGTGACAAGGCTTTCACACAGTCAGTGTAACTCCTGATCCATCAACACACTCACACAGGGAAGAAACCCTCTCGGTGTGAGTTCTTTAATAAATGTTGTCATACTTCTTGGAACATCAGTGAACCCACATGGGAGACAAACCTTTTCAGTGTGACATCTACCAGGACTGTTTCATTCACTGCTCCTCTCTTACCAAATGCCAATATTGCTTCAAACTGGGTCATCTGCTCTCCAACTCACTTTAAAGAAAGTTCATAACGCTGGCACAAAGTGTGAAATCTTCCAGATTCAGCAAGAAGCAACACAACATGCTCTGGAATCATCAACCCAGCAGGCAATGAACAGACAGACAAACGTCTCGCTCAGATCAAGCAAACTACACGATGAGATACTAGTTTTCAAATGTTACAGGAGGTTGTGATAAAAGGATGGCCTGAAACCACAAGGACACACCCTTTGCTGTAAGAGAGTATTGGACAATCAGAGATGATGTGATCGCCCAAGATGGCAACTTGTACAAAGGGATTCTGAAAGACATGCATCCCAACCATCAAGGAACTGAGTCTAGGCTGAGGAAGAAAGAGAAGTGCTCTACCGGTCAAACATGAACAATGAGATTAAGGACCACATCAACTAGTGCAGTACTGCTAATGAACATCAAGCTAAGCAACATAAAGAGCTGCTCATGACTCATGACATACCAGACAGACCATGGATGAATCTTGGAGGAGACCTCTTCACTCTCACTCGACCTGACTATTTTGACACATTCAACTACTATTGAGGCTACTGGGAGTTAACCCAACTCATGCCAATGACTACCAGTGAGATCATAGAATGCCTGAAAGGATATTTTGTTCATCATGGCATTCCTGATATAATGATGAGTGACAATGGCCCTCAATTCACAAGTGAAAAAATCAGACACTTGAAGAATAATTGGGAAATTCAGCCCTGCACATCATTTCCACACTAAACCAGTCGAATGTAAAGGTGAAAGCTGCAGTGAAACTTGTCAAAACGATCATCAAAAATTTGACCATGTCCAGCACAGAGGTATACAATGCAACGTTGTGGTGTAGAGTAACACCGACTGAAGGCATGAAAAATTGTCCAGTCCAGTGACTAATGTCATGCTGCACCCAGACTCTTCAAACAGCTAAAAACTTCTGAGGTCAGATGTAGTAACAGGAGTGAATGATGAGATCAAATTGAAATGACAGAAAGACAAATTTCAGTTTGATAAAACTGCCATATCGTTGCCAGAGCTGAGAGTTGGAGAGCTGGTCAGAATGCAAACATGCAACAGAAGGCAGTTCACTTTGCAACTTGGGACATGTGTAGAGAAGTTGTCACCTTAATCGTACATGGTGAAGGTAAACAACCAGATCTATCATCAGAAATGCAAACGTGCAACCAGGAAGCTGCTCCTTCACAGCAGATGGCTGATGAAGCAGATTTGATTTCACCAACTGAGCAAGGAACTGAAAGCCCATCAGTCCCAGAGGTCAACCTGTCCCCAACATAATTCCCCGATGTAATAATGTGATTTTTTTTTCACTTTACACTTTTCAGAGATTTATTTCATGTTTAGGGAAAGATCTTGAGTTATTATCAAATGTTTTGTTACTTTACTTGACTGAAAGTTTGGTGTAAGCTGAATATTATGTTATTGTACATCTGCTGTTTTATCAATCTTCTCTATAGATTTAGCATGTTTGCACAGTGGTTAGCAATGCTGCCTCTCAGTATCAGAGACCTGGGTTCAATTCCCACCTTGAGTCACTGTCTGTGTGGAGTCTGCACGTTCTCCCCGTGTCTGCGTGCATTTCCTCCGCGTGATTTGGTTTCCTCCCACAATCCGAAAGACATGCTGGTTCGGTGTGTTGGCCAAGCTAAATTCTCCCTCAGTGTACTCAAACAGGGGCTGGAGTTTGGTGACTTGAAGATCACAGTAACTTCATTGCAGTTAATGTAAGTCTACTTGTGACACTAATAAATAGAGAATAAAACTCACAACAAATTCAATTTTTAAGCTTAAATCAAACAACATGAATTGTCAGCATGGCGTGTTCCTATTCACTGAAACACTCCGGAGCCGACAGTGAGACTCCTGTACACAATGTATTGGTCAACATTACTGTGGGCTGGTATACTTTTTCCATCAATGAGTTTCTACTTTACAGGAAGCAAAACATTTCCCAAAGGAAGAAAGACTTGCATTTCATTTATATATCTACTTTCACAAACTTGGTTTCTGAAAGCATTTTATAGTCAATGAAATGCTTTCTACCTGTAGTCACTCTTGTAATTTATGAAATGTGGCAGACAATTAGTGCACAGCAAGGTCCCACAAACAGCAATGTGATAATGACCAAATAGTCTGTTTGTGACATTGATTGCAGGATCTATATTGACCAGGACATCAGCAATATCACCCCTACTCATATACAGTTAGGGTCAGGGGATCTTTTACATTCAGCTGAAAGGGGAGACAGGGATTTGGTTTAACTGACCTGAAAGATAGTACCTCTGACAGTGCAGCAAACTCCCTCTGTACTGCACTGGAATGTCAGCCTGAATGCTCGAGTCTCTGGAGTGAAATTGAACCCAACATTCTAACTCAGAGATGAGATAACTAAGCTGCAGCTGACAATAACGTATAATATTTCTGTTGTTATCAAAATCATAGAAACCCTACAGTGCAGAAGGAGGCCATTCTGCCCATCGAGTCTGCACCGACCACAATCCCACCCAGGCCCTAACCCCACATATTTACCCGCTAATCCCTCTAACCTACACATCTCAGGACTCTAAGGGGCAATTATTTTTAACCTGGCCAATCAACCTAACCCGCACATCGTTGGACTATGGGAGGAAACCGGAGCACCCGGAGGAAACCCACACAGACACGAGGAGAATGTGCAAACTCCACACAGACAGTGACCCAAGCCAGGAATCAAACCCAGGTCCCTGGAGCTGTGAAGCAGCAGTGCTAACCACTGTGCTACCGTGCCGCCCCTGAGATACTGTTGTATTTGATTCATTTTCTAAGGGTTGAGTCCCAAGGCTGTGCACAGAATTTTTCCCTTGTAAACTGGCAGCCTGAAAGTTCGATTTGATTGAATGTGGTAACTAGTTTCGAGCTGCAGGTGTCAGTGTTGTCTTTGTGTCTGGGTTCCTGAAGCTATGAAAGGTAGTAAAGTCCGTGGTGTCAGCTGGAATGGACATGTTAAGGGATTGTCTCCAATCAGTACTGTTGATTAACCATTCTGCTTTTATTCACTCATGAAAGTTCCTATGTTTAGATATAGTTCTAAAAAACTGTCAGGAATAAAACTCGAGGAATGCCCCTCTCTTCCCGTAAAGCTCAGTGTCCCTCTTTTAGTGAGGTTTCTGAGCTTGTTTTTAAATCCCTCCATAGTCTCTCCCCTCCCTATCTCTGTAATCTCGACCCCCCCTCCCCCCTTCCCCCCTCCCCTCCACACTCCCCTCCCCCTTCCCCCCTCCCCTTCCCCTCTCCCCCCCTTTCCCCCCTCCCCTCCCTCTCCCCCCCCGTTCCCCCTCCCCTCCCTCTCCCCTCCCCCCTCCCCGCCCCTCCCCCCTCCCCTTCCCCCTCTCCCCACTCTCCCCCTTCCCTCCCCCTCCTCCCCCTCCCCTCTCCCCCCTCCCTTCCCCCTCCCCTCTCCCCCCCTCCCTTCCCCCTCCCCTCTCCCCCCCTCCCTTCCCCCTCCCCTCTCCCCCTCCCCTCTCCCCCTCCCTTCCCCCTCCACTCTCCCCCTTCTCCCCCTCCCTTCCCCCTCCCCTCTCCCCCTCCCCTCCTCCACCCCCCGCCCCTCCTCCCCCTGCCCCTCCTCCCCTCCACCCCCCTCCCCTCCACCCCCCGCCCCTCCTCCCCCTCCCTTCCCCTTCCCCTTCCCTTCTCCCCCCTCCCCTCCCCTCTCCCCCTCCCCTCCACCCCCCTCTCCCCCTTCCCTCCCCTCTCCCCCACCCCTCCCCCCTGCCCCTCCCCTCCCACTACCCCTCCCCTCCCCCCTCTGCCCCGCTCCCCTCCCCCTCTGCCCCCTCCCCCCTGCCCCCCTCTCCCACCTCTCTCCCACCCCTTCCCCTCCCCTCCTCCCCTCTCCCTTCCCCCTCTCCCCCTCCCCTCCCCTCATCCCCCTCCCCCCTCCCCTCTCCCCCCTCTCCCCCCTCCCCTCCCCCCCTCTCCCCCCTCCCCTCCCCTCCTCCTCTCCCCCACTGTCCCCCCTCCCCTTCCCCCTCTCCCCCCTCTCCCCCCTCCCTTCCCCTCCTCCCCCTCTCCCCCCTCTTGCCCCTCCCCTCCACTCCTCCCCTCTTGCCCTCCCTTCCCCCTCCCCTCTCCCCCTCCCCTCTCCCCTCCCCCTCTCTCCACCCCCTCCCCCTCTCTCCACCCCCTCCCCCCTCCCCCCTCTCCCTCTCCCCCCTCTCCCTCCACCTCCCCTCTCCCCTTCCCCCTCTCACTCCACCCCTCTCCCCCTCTCCCCTCTCCCTCCACCCCTCTCCCCCTCTCCCCTCTCCCTCCACCCCTCTCCCCCTCCCCCTCTCTCCACCCCCCTCTTCCCCCTGCCCTCCCCCCCTCCACCCCTCCCGCCTCTCCCCGTTCCCTCCCCCTCTCCCCATCCCCTCTCCCCGTCCCCTCCCCCCTCTCCCCGTCCCCTCCCCCCTCTCCTCGTTCCCTCCCCCCTCTCCCCGCTCCCTTCTCCCCTCTCCCCCCTCCCTTCTCCCCTCTCCCCCCTCCCCTCCCCTCTTCCCCCTCCCCTCCCCCTCTTCCCCCCTTCCCCCCTCTCCACCCCTCCCCTCCCCCCTCTTCCCCCCTCTTCCCCCCTGCCCTCCTCCCCTCCTCCCCCTCCCCCCTCCTCCCCTCCCCCTCTCCCCCCACCCTTCCCCCTCTCCCCCTCCCCTCCCCTCCTCCCTCTCCCCCCTCCCTTCCCCCCTCCCCCCTTCCCTCCCCTCCTCCCCTCTCCCCCTTCCCTTCCCCCTCCCCTCTCCCCCTCCCCTCCCCCCTCTCCCCACCCCCCCACCCCCCCTCTCCCCGCCCCCTCTCCCTCCTCTCCCCTCCCCCTCCCCCCTCTCCCCGCCCCCCCTCTCCCCGCCCCCTTCCCCCCGCACTCCCCTCCCACCTCTCCCTCCACTCCTCTCCCCCTCCCCTCCCCCTCCCCTCCCTCTCTCTCCGCCCCTCCTCCCCCTCTCCCCTCCCCCCTCTCCCTCCACCCCTCTCCCCCCTCCCCTCTCTCCCCATCCCCTCCCCCTCTCCCCCTGCCCTCCCCCTCTCCCCGTCCCCTCCCCCCTCTCCCCGTCCCCTCCACCCTCCCCCCTCTCCCCGTCCTCTCCCCCTCCCCCTCCCCCCTCTTCCCCCTGCCCTCCCCCCTCCCCTCCCCCCTCTCTCTCTCCCTCCCCTCCTCCCCTCCTCCCCCCCTTCCCTCTCCCCTTTCACAACACACGACAGCGCAGAGTCGCTGAGCAGAAACTGATAGCCAAGTTCCGCACACATGAGGACGACCTAAACTGGGATGTTGGATTTATGTCACACTATCTGTAATCCCCACAGCTTGCCTCCTGGACTTGCAGAATCTCAGTGGCTGTCCTGTCTGGAGACAATACACATCTCTTTAACCTGTGCTTATTGCTCCCTCCACTCACATCATCTGTATCTTTAAGATCTGGTTGGCTGTAGAGATTCGCATTCTAATCAATATTCCGTAACTTGATTTTGTGTCTCTGTGCCCTGTTTGAGAGCAGATTTCCACTCCATCTGACGAAGGAGCAGTGCTCCGAAAGCTAATGGCATTTGCTACCAAATAAACCTGTTGGACTTTAACCTGCTGTTGTTAAAACTCTTCCTGTGTTCACCACAGTCCAACGCCGGCATCTCCACATCAATGGAAGAAGCCAGAGAGTGGTTGTGGAGGATTGCTTCTCTGAGTGGAGGCCTGTGCCTAGTGGTGTGCCACAGGGATCAGTGTTGAGTCCATTGTTGTTTGTCATCTATATCAATGACCTAGATGATCATGTGGTAAATTGGATCAGCAAATTTGCTGATGATACAAAGATTGGAGGTGTAGTGGACAGTGAGGAAGGTTTTCAAAGCTTGCAGAGGGATTTGGACCAATGAGAAAAATGGGCTGAAAAATGGCAAATGGAATTTAACGCAGACAAGTGTGAGATATTGCACATTGGAAGGACAAACCAAAGTAGAACGTACAGGGTAAATGGTAGGACTCTGAAGAGTGCAGTTGAACAGAGGGATCTGGGAATACAGGTACAGAATTCCCGAAAAGTGACGTCACAGCTAGATAGGGTCGTAAAGAGTACCTTTGGTACATTGGCTTTTATAAATCAGACTATCGAGTATAAAAGTTGGAGTGTTATGGTAAGGTTATATAAAGCATTGGTGAGGCCAAATTTAGAGTATTGTGTACAGTTTTGGTCACCTAGTTACAGGAAGGATGTAAATAAGGTTGAAAGAGATTGCAGAGAAGGTTCACAAGGATGTTGCTGGGACTTGAGAAGCTGAGTTACAGAGAGAGATTGAATAGGTTGGGACTTTATTCCCTGGAGCGTAGAAGAATGAGGGGAGATTTGATAGAGGTGTATAAGGTTTTGATGGGTATAGATAGAGTGAATGCAAGCAGGCTTTTTCCACTGAGGCTAGGGGAGAAAAAAACCAGAGGGCATGGGTTAAGGGTGAAAGGAGAAAAGTTTAAAGGGAATATTAGGGGGGGCTTCTTCACGCAGAGAGTGGTGGGAGCGTGGAATGAGCTGCCGGATAAAGTGGTAAATGCGGGGTCACTTTTAACATTTAAGAAAAACTTGGACGGGTTCATGGACGAGAGGGGTGTGGAGGGATATGGACCAAGTGCAGGTCAGTGGGACTAGGCAAAAAATGGTTCGGCACAGACAAGAAGGGCCAAAAGGCCTGTTTCTGAGCTGTAATTTTCTATGGTTCTATGGGTCTATGGAAAACAGATTCAAATGCATCATGAATCACAGAAAGTCGGGTATACAGGTGCAGCATGTAATAGAAAGGCAAATGGAATGTTGCATTTATTGCAAAAGGACTGGAGTATAAAAGTAGAAAATGTTGTATAGGGTATTGGTGAGACAACATCTGGAGTATTGTATTTGATTTGATTCATTATTGTCACATGTATTAGCATACAGTGAAAATTATTGTTTCTTGCGCGCTATACAGACAAAGCATACCATTCATAGAGAAGGACACGAGAGAGTGCAGAATGTAGTGTTACTGTAATAGCTAGGTTGTAGAGAAAGATCAACTTAATGCAAGGTAGGTTCATTCAAAGGTCTGATGGCAGCAGGGAAGAAGCTGTTCTTGAGTCGGTTGGTACATGACCTAAGACTTTTGTATCTTTTTCCCAATGGAAGAAGGTGGAAGAGAGAGTGTCGGGTGCGTGGGGTCCTTAATTATGCTGGCTGCTTTGCTGAGGCAGCGGGAAGTATAGACAGAGTCAATGGATGGAAGGCTGGTTTGCGTGATGGATTGGACTACGTTCACAACCTTTTATAGTTTCTTGGGCAGAGCAGGAGCCATACCAAGCTGTGATACAACCAGAAAGAATGCTTTCTATGGTGCATCTGTAAAGGTTGGTGAGAGTTGTAGCTGACATGCCAAATTTCCTCAGCCTTAGTGTGATTAAGACTTAGTGAAGACTAGACTTCACTAGCCTTAGTGTGGTGGCATTGGAGACAGTTCAGGGGATTGATTCTGGGGATGAAAGGGTTGATGTAAGAGGAGAGATTAAACAATTTGGGCTTATACTTGCTGGAACTTAGAAGGATGAGGGGGGATCTGATCAAGGTATATAAAGTACTAAAAGGGGCTGATAAAGTAAATGAAGACCAAATGTTTCTTCTTATAGGGCAATCTAGAACAAGAAGTCACAGGTATAAATTGAGAGTTGGTAGATTTAAAACTGAGATGAGGAGGAACTACTTCTTGCAGAGCTTGGTGAATGTTTGGAACTTGCTGTCCCATAATGCACTGAAATCTGAATCATTAATGGTTTCAAGAAGGAGATGGATATATTTCTGATAGAAATGGGTAAAGGGATATGGGGAACAGGTCAGGAGGTGTATTTGAGACCAGGAAGAGATAGCTGAGGAAATTGTGGAGGCATTGGTGGTAATCTTTCAACAATCACTGGAGGCAGGGAGGGTACAGTAAGAGTTTTAACAACACCAGGTTAAAGTCCAACAGGTTTATTTGGTAGCAAATACCATTAGGTATTTTCTACCAAATAAACCTGTTGGACTTTAACCTGGTGTTGTTAAAACTCTTACTGTGTTCACCCCAGTCCAACGCCGGCATCTCCACATCATGGCAGGGAGGGTACCAGAGGACTGGAAATTAGCAAATGTAACACCGCTGTTAAGAAGGGAGGGAGGCAGCAAATGGGAAATTATAGGCCGGTTAGCCTGACTTCAGTCATTGGCAAGATTTTAGAGTCCATTATTAAAGATGAGATCACAGAGTACTTGGAAGTGCAGGATAAAGTAGGACTGAGTCAGCGCGGCTTTGTCAAGGGGAGGTCTTGTCTGACAAATCTGTTAGAGTTCTTTGAGGAAGTAACAAGGACGTTAGACAAAGGAGAACCAGTGGACGTGATTTATTTAGATTTCCAGAAGGCCTTTGACAAGGTGTCACATAGGAGACTGTTAAATAAGTTAAGTGCCCATGGTGTTAAAGGTAAGGTCCTGGCATGGATAGAGGATTGGCTGACTGGCAGAAGGCAGAGAGTAGGGACAAAGGGGTTTTTTTCAGCTGCTGGCTAGTGGTGTGCCTCAGGGGTCAGTGCTGGGACCATAATTTTTCACACAATACATTAATGATTTGGAAGAAGGAATTTAAGGCACCGTTGCTAAGTTTGCAGATGATACAAAGACATGTAGAGGAACAGGTAGTATTGAGGAAGCAGGGGGGCTGTAGAAGGACTTGGACAGGTTAGGAGAGTGGGCAAAGAAGTGGCAGATAGAATACAATGTGGAAAAGTGTGAGGTTATGCACTTTGGAAGGAGGAATGGAGACATAGACTATTTTCTAAATGGGAAAATGCTTAGGAAATCAGAAACACAAAGGGACTTGGGAGTCATTTTTCAAGATTCTCTTAAGGTTAACATGCAGGTTCAGTCAGCAGTTAGGAAGGCAAATGTAATGTAAGCATTCATGTCGAGAGGGCTAGAATACAAGAACAGGGATGTACTTCTGAGGCTGTCTAAGGCTCTGGTCAGACCTCATTTGGAGTATTGTGAACAGTTTTGGGCCCTGTATCTAAGGAAGGATGTGCTGGCCTTGGAAAGGGTCCAGAGGAGGTTCGGAAGAGTGATCCCTGGAATGAAGAGCTTGTCGTATGAGGAACGGCTGAGGACTCTGGGTTTGTACATGTTGGAGTTTAGAAGAATGAAGGGTGATCTTATTGAAACTTACAGGATGCTGCAAGGCCTGGATAGAGTGGATGTGGAGAAGATGTTTCCACTCATGGGAAAAACTAGAGCCAGAGGTCACAACCTCAGGCTAAAGGGATGATCCTTTAAAACAGAGATGAGGAAGAATTTCTTCAGCCAGAGAGTGGTGAATCTGTGGAACTCTTTGCCACAGAAGACTGTGGAGGCCAGGACATTGAGTGTCTTTAAGACAGAGATAGATAGATTCTTGATTAATAAGGGGATCAGGGATTATGGGGAAAAGGCAGAAGAATGAGGATGAGAAAAATACCAGCCATGATTGAATGGCAGGGCAGACTCGATGGGCCGAGTGGCCTAATTCTGCTCCTATGTCTTATGGTCTCATCAGCCATCATCTAATTGAATGGCATAGCAGGCTTGAAGGGCTGAATTGCCTTCTTCTGCTCCTAATTCCTCTGCTCCTATGACACTTCAGCCCACCCTGGATCAAGGTTGAAGCTAAAACATAAAGGCTACATGGCCAATCAGTCCACCTGCCAACTGTAAAATATCACGTGAGTGCGTGATAACAATGAGACATGCACGACAACTTCTTGAGTGATTATATGTGCTTCCAGGTCAGATGCCCATCTGAGCAAGGTAAAAAATGTGGATTGAAATACTTTTGAAGTTGGTCAATGTTGTAATGTAGCAAATGTGGCAATCAATATGTGCACAGCAAGATCCCATAATGACCATATAATCTGACTTCAGTGATATTAGTTGAGGGACCATTCTGATCCTTGTAGAGACTGATAACTTTTGAAGGATATTTGAATTCCCACAGCAGAGTTTTATGTTCCTTTGCCAGCGGGTTTAAACTTCGGGGCGGGTAACCGTAAAAGTTTTCAGATTGCCTTCTTTCCAGGCACCTTCCCTCCTCAATCTCTCCACAAGTGAGGCCTTTGAGTGAATTCTTTGAGGAGGTAACAGAGAGAATAAATAGAGGGGAACTGTAGATATAGTGTATTTAGATTTCCAAAACGTATTTCGAAAGGTGCTGCATAAGAGGTTGGTGCATATATTAAAAGTACTTTGAATTGGAGGATGTATGTTAGCATGGATTGAAAACAGAGAGTTGGAATCAATGGATCCTTTGCAGAGTGGAAAGATGTAACTAGTGGAATACAGCTGGAATCAGTACTTGGCCTGCAATTGTTTATCATTAACATTAATAACCTGGAGGGAGGAACAGAGTGTAATGACCTGGAGGATGGAGCAGAATAAAGGTTTCCAAATTTGCCGATGGTACAAAGATAGGTAGCAGGTTGTGAAGAAGATATTGTGATTCTGCAATGAGATCTAAATGGATTGGGTGACCGGATGAAAACCTGGCAAATGGAAATTAATGTGGGGAAGTGTGAGGTCATGCACTTTGATAGGAGGAATCAAAAGGCAGATTATTATCTAAATGGAGAGAGACTGCAAGTCAGTGAAGTACAGAGGAACTTGGGTGTTCTAGTGCATGAATGACAAAAAGCTAGCAAGCACGTCCAAGTAGTTAAGAACGCAAACAACATTTTGGCCTTTATTGCAATGGGGTTGGAGTTTAAGAATAGGGAGCTTTTGTTGCAATTGTACAGGGTGTTAGTGAGGCCTCACCTGCAATACTGTGTATGGTTTTGGTCCCCTGACCTTAAAAAGGATACAGCAGCATTGGGGGCAGTCCGAAGGAAATTCTCCAGGCTAGTTCCTCGGGATGAGAGGGTTGTCCTGTCAAGAGAGACTATATAGTCTGTGTCTGTACTTGTTGCAGTTTAGAAGAGTGAGGGGTAACCTTACTCAAACACATAAGATCCTGAGGGGGCTTGACAATGTAGTTGGTGAGACTTTTTCAATAGTGGAGAGTATCCAACAAAGGGACATTGCTCCAAGCTGGTCATTTAAAACTGAGGTGTGTAGAAATTTATTCTCGCAAAGGGTACAAGTCTCTGAAATTCTCTGCCCCAGAGAATTGTCTGAATAGCGCACAAGAAACAATACTTTTCACTGTATACTAACACATGTGACAATAATAAATCAAATCAAAGAGTAGTGGAGGCTGGTTCATCAGCTATTTAAAGTAGAGGTGGATAAATATTTGGTAGATCAAGGAACAGAGGGCTATGGGGAAATGGCACAGAAAAGGAATTGAAGCTGGCATAGGCCAGCCATGATCATATCGAATGGTGGGGCAGGCTTGAAGGGCCTGGTGGCCCACTCTTGTTTCTTGTACTAATCTTATTCTGACACAACACCAGGATTGTCCAGATCTGTCTGATTTTCCTCTTATTATTGGACTTTGTAGTGATTATCATTGTTTGCTGGGCCATTTCAGAGGGCAGTTCAGAGTCAACCATGTTGTGTGGAACTGGAATTACGTATAGAGCAGATCAGGCAGTTGTAACAGGTTCCCTTCCCTGAAGGACAATATTTGGGTTTTTAGGTCAACCCAAAAGTTTTCATGTTTTTATTTTGATTCAATTCTACAAATTCCAAAATGTATTAAATTCAGTTTCACAACATGGACTGGTTGAGCTGAATAACATAAATTTCTTTAAGGGAAAACTAGATAACAACATGAGGGAGAAAGGAACAGAAGGATATGCTGATGGGATGAGATGAAGAGGGGTGAGAGGAGGCTTGTGTGAACCATAAACACCAGCATGGCATGGACCAATTGGGCCAAATGGCCTTTTTCTGCACTGTAATTCTATGTATGTAACTTTCTGTGGTTGGATTTGAACTCTTGATCTCTGGATTGTTACATCAGCAGTAAGAAGTCTCACAACACCAGGTTAAAGTCCAACAGGTTTATTTAGTAGCAAATACCATAAGCTTTCAGAGCGCTGCTCCTTCGTCAGATGGAGTGGAAATGTGCTCTCAGTGCACAGAGACACAAAATCAAGTTACAGAATACTAATTAGAATGCGAATCCCTACAGCCAGCCAGGTTTTAAAGGTACAGACAATGTGGGTGGAGGGAGCATTAAACACAGGTTAAAGAGATGTGTATTGTCTCCAGACAGAACAGCTAGTGAGATTCTGCAAGCCCAGGAGGCAAGCTGTGGGGGTTACTGATAATGTGACATAAATCCAACATCCCAGTTTAGGCCGTCCTCATGTGTGCGGAACTTGGCTATCAGTTTCTGCTCAGCGACTCTGCGCTGTCGTGTGTCGTGAAGGCCGCCTTGGAGAACGCTTACCTGAAGATCCAAGGCTGAATGCCCGTGACTGCTGAAGTGCTTCCCCACAGGAAGAGAACAGCCTTGCCTGGTGATTGTTGAGCGGTGTTCATTCATCCGTTGTCGTAGCGTCTGCATGGTTTCCCCAATGTACCATGCCTCGGGACATCCTTTCCTGCAGCGTATCAGGTCGACAATGTTGGCCGAGTTGCAAGAGTAGGTACCGTGTACCTGGTAGATGGTGTTCTCACGTGAGATGATGGCATCCGTGTCGATGATCCGGCACGTCTTGCAGAGGTTGCTGTGGCAGGGTTGTGCGGTGTCGTGGTCACTGTTCTCCTGAAGGCTGGGTAGTTTGCTGCGGACAATGGTCTGTTTGAGGTTGCGTGGTTGTTTGAAGGCAAGAAGTGGGGATGTGGGGATGGCCTTGGCGAGATGTTCGTCTTCATCAATGACATGTTGAAGGCTCCGGAGGAGATGCCGTAGCTTCTCCGCTCCGGGGAAGTACTGGACGACGAAGGGTACTCTGTCCACCGTGTCCCGTGTTCTGGAGCCAGACTTCTGAACACCAGTGTGTTGCTTCCTTCTTAGAGGAGTGTTTGGGTGAGATTTCCCTGAGAGCAGAAGGGTGCTCTGTGGTAATGTTACTGGTATTTTACTTAGAGATTAAAAATGTATGAGGACTGTTCCCAGTAAAAGGGGGTTTACCTCTTGAGTGTATTTGAGCCAACATCTTTTAGGGAATGTTTGCAAAATACTGCTAACTGTGCTATGGCACTCTTGTGCCTTTACTTGTTACTTGCCTTGTTTCTTTATTTTATTAAATGTTTAAAATTAATATTTAAACTAATCACAACTGGTCTCAGGATTACTTATCTAGAATTCAGATACTTCTTCATAATGTAGAAGTTTCGTTTTGGGATTTGGACAATCTGGCACTGACATATCACGCACAGGAAACAAACTCTTCAAGTATGATGTCAGGATTGTTTCACATACTGCTCTCTCGCCAAACACTAACCACCTGCTCACATTACACTGAGACTTGCCTGTTTACTCCCCAGTGCACTGTCTGTCTCAGCAGTGTCTACCTTGAACCATCTGGATGGAAAACTAACTTTGGTCACCTGCTTGCCAAAACTAAATTGACCACCATAGAAAATCCAATCTGTTGATGACTCCAGTATCAATACCCACTCTGCACCAGATTTGTAAATCTTTCTCTTTCTGTTCAATTCTCCATGTGTTTGTATGATGGAAATGAGCTCCATCCTGTGTTATTAAAGTTCACTGGCATTTCTGACCATCAGAACTGGGAGCCAGACTAAAGCACAGGGATTTTAAAGAAACTTCTGTCCGTAGTATTCTGAGAGTTTCGTCTGATGTGAGTGAGTGTGTTAATAAAGTGAGTCAACTCTCAGGAGTATGAATTTGACCTTCCTTTAATTGGTGATGTGAATTGTAGACAGATCCTCTTCAGGTCACAGGTGTTTGACTAATATCATGGGAAATGTTTGCACTCTCCAGTCTGGGAGGACTACTATCCTGAGTATGGTGAGGGAGTGAGGTTGTGTCTCTACAGACCTGAGTTCCCTCAGCTCATCATACCTCAATGTAATAACGGTGTGATATGTTCATTTACACTCTTCCAAGATCCATTTAATGTTCTGGGATCTTTTAAATCATTTTCAAAAATATTTAGTTATTTTGGTTTATTGATGTCTGTATAGATTTATAACTCACAATAAATTCAATTCTTAACCTAAACCCAGTCTATCTGATTTGTCAGCATGGTGTGTTCCTGTTCACTGAAACACTCAGCAGCAGACAGTCAGAGTCCTGTACACAGTATATTGGTCAATGTCACTGTGGGCTGGTATACTTTCTCCATCAGTGGTTTATAACTTACAATTCACAGGAACCATAACATTTCCCTAAGAAAGAAAGACTTGCATTTCATCAGTTTCACAATCTCAGCATCTGGAAGCACTTTACAGGCAATTAAGTACTTTTGAAGTGTGGTCACTGTTTTAATTTAGGAAACATGACAGTAAATTTGTGCACAGAAAGCTCCCAAAAACAGCAATGTAATAATGACCAGATAATCTGTTTTAGTGACACTGATTGTGGGATCCATATTGACCAGGACATCAGGAATAACTTCCCTGCTGTTACATTGGATCTTTGACATGCACCTGCAAGGGCAGAGGGGGCCTTGGTGTAACATTAGCTGCACAGGAGAATCAGCCACACAGCTCAGCTCTCTGAAATGAGACTTGAACTCACAACTTCCTGACTCAGACACGAGTGCTAACTAAGCCGCAGCTGACAGTAACTTTTAACATTTCTGTTGTATTTGATTCAGTTTCTAAGGGGTTAAGTCCAAAGGCTGTGTGCAGAATGCTTTTCCCCCTGTAAACTGGCAGCCTGAAAGATTGATTTGATTTAAAGTGGTAACTTGTTCGAGCTGCAGGTATCAGTGTTGTCTTTGTGTCTGGGTTCCTGAAGCTGTGAAAAGTGGTAAAGTCCCTGGTGTCAGCTGGAATGGACATTTTAAGGGATTGTCTTCAATCAGCACTGCTGATTAACCATTCTGCTTCTGTTGTTTAGGCACAGTCTAACAGTCTGTCAGGAATAAAACTCGAGAAATAACCCACTCTTCCCAGGAAGAAGCTCAGTGTTAGTCATAGTGAGGTTTTTAAACTTGTTTTCAAATCCCTCCATGGCCTCCCCCCTCCCCTTCTCTGTAATCTCCTCCACTCCTCAGTACTGCACAGGAGAGTCAGCCAGGATATTTTGTGCTCAAGTCCTGGACTGAGACCTCAACCTACAACCCTCTGACTGAGAGAACAAAATTGTGAGTTCAAATCCAACTCATAAGAACATAAGAACATAAGAAATAGGAGCAGGAGTAGGCCATCTAGCCCCTCGAGCCTGCCCCGCCATTCAATAAGATCATGGCTGATCTGACGTGGATCAGTACCACTTACCCGCCTGATCCCCATAACCCTTAATTCCCTTACCAATCAGGAATCCATCCATCCGCGCTTTAAACATATTCAGCGAGGTAGCCTCCACCACCTCAGTGGGCAGAGAATTCCAGAGATTCACCACCCTCTGGGAGAAGAAGTTCCTCCTCAACTCTGTCTTAAACCGACCCCCCTTTATTTTGAGGCTGTGTCCTCTAGTTTTAACTTCCTTACTAATTGGAAAGAATCGCTCCGCCTCCACCCTATCCAGCCCCCGCATTATCTTATAAGTCTCCATAAGATCCCCCCTCATCCTTCTAAACTCCAACGAGTACAAACCCAATCTCCTCAGCCTCTCCTCATAATCCAAACCCCTCATCTCCGGTATCAACCTGGTGAACCTTCTCTGCACTCCCTCCAATGCCAATATATCCTTCCTCATATAAGGGGACCAATACTGCACACAGTATTCCAGCTGCGGCCTCACCAATGCCCTGTACAGGTGCATCAAGACATCCCTGCTTTTATATTCTATCCCCCTCGCGATATAGGCCAACATCCCATTTGCCTTCTTGAACATCCCATTTGCCTTCTTGGCAACTCCAGATGGATTATTCTGTGAACATGGATTAAAGTATTGTCAGGGTCACACAAATAATTCCTCAGACTGTGAGTTCCCTGTAGAAACCCCACCCACCATTTATTGAAACACAAACATGTTCTAAAATGAGCGAAGAAATTATCCTGTAGACGTTTACACACTGCACTGATCATCAAGTCCATCAGATCACAATGTACCACCCTTAAATAAAACTGCTTCAATTGGTCATACACAATTTTAAAAAAACATTTGTATTAATAAAACTCCTTGACAAATGTGCAACAACCACAAATGCACAGATTCAGGGCAGGAGTTTAAACTAGTTTGTGTTTTTTTTTTATCTGATAAACTGGCTGAAATTGCAGGAATTTAGAATGTAAGTTGTATGAAACATAAACAGATGATCTTTATCACTCGTTTATAATCATCACCCAGGAAGCTGATACCAAACAGCATTTGGGTCATCGCCCACGCCATGACCCTCACCCCCTCTCTTCCCTCCCAGAACAAAGATAGAGTCCCCCTTGTCCTCACATTTCAACCCACCAGCTTCTGCATGAAAAGTATAATCCTCCGCCATTTTCGCCAAGTCCAGTGTGATGCCACCACCAAACACATCTTCCCTTCACCCCCTCTGTCAGCATTCCACAGAGACAGTTCCCTCCAGGAAAACCCAGTCCACTCCTCCACTATACCCAACACCTCTCCCATCACCCATGGCACCTTCCCATGCAATCGTAGTAGGTGTAATACCTGTCCCTTTACCTCTTCCATGCTGAATATCCAAGGTCCAAAACCACTCATTTCAAGTTAAACAGCGTTTCACTTGCACCTCCTTCAATTTGATCTATTGCATTTGCAGCTCCCAATGTGGTCTCCTCTATATCGGAGAGACCAAATGTAGACTGGATGATTGCTTTGCTGAGCACCTTCAGTCTGTGCACAGTCAGGACCCTGACCTTCCTGTTGCTTGCCATTTTAACACACGATCCTGCTCCCATGCCTGCCCTTGGCCTGCTGCAATAGAACATAGAACATAGAACAGTACAGCACAGAACAGGCCCTTCGGCCCACGATGTTGTGCCGACCTTCATCTGAAACCAAGATCAAGCTATCCCACTCCCTACCATCCTGGTGTGCTCCATGTGCCTATCCAATAACCGCTTAAATGTTCCTAAAGTGTCTGACTCCACTATCACTGCAGGCAGTCCATTCCACACCCCAACCACTCTCTGCGTGAAGAACCTACCTCTGATATCCTTCCTATATCTCCCACCATGAACCCTATAGTTATGCTCCCTTGTAATAGCTCCATCCACCCGAGGAAATAGTCTTTGAACGTTCACTCGATCTATCCCCTTCATCATTTTATAAACCTCTATTAAGTCTCCCCTCAATCTCCTCCGCTCCAGAGAGAACAGCCCCAGCTCCCTCAACCTTTCCTCATAAGACCGACACTCCAAACCAGGCAGCATCCTGGTAAATCTCCTCTGCACTCTTTCCAGCGCTTCCACATCCTTCTTATAGTGAGGTGACCAGAACTGCACGCAATATTCCAAATGCGGTCTCACCAAGGTCCTGTACAGTTGCAGCATAACCCCACGGCTCTTAAACTCCAACCCCCTGTTAATAAAAGCTAACACACTATATGCCTTCTTCACAGCTCTATCCACTTGAGTGGCAACCTTTAGAGATCTGTGGATATGGACCCCAAGATCTCTCTGTCCCTCCACAGTCTTCAGAACCCTACCTTTGACCCTGTAATCCACATTTAAATTAGTCCTACCAAAATGAATCACCTCACATTTATCAGGGTTAAACTCCATTTGCCATTTTTCAGCCCAGCTTTGCATCCTATCTATGTCTCTTTGCAGCCTACAACACCCCTCCACCTCATCCACTACTCCACCAATCTTGGTGTCATCAGCAAATTTACTGATCCACCCTTCAGCCCCCTCCTCTAAGTCATTAATAAAAATCACAAAGAGCAGAGGACCAAGCACCGATCCCTGCGGCACTCCGCTAGCAACCTGCCTCCAGTCCGAAAATTTTCCATCCACCACCACCCTCTGTCTTCGATCAGACAGCCAGTTACCTATCCAATCGGCCAACTTTCCCTCTATCCCACACCTCCTTACTTTCATCATAAGCCGACCATGGGGGACCTTATCAAACGCCTTACTAAAATCTATGTATGTTCCAGTAAAGCTCAACGCAAACTGGAGGAACAGCATCTCATCTTCCGGCTAGGGAGGCTACAGCCTTCCGGTCTCAACATCGAATTCAACAACTTCAAATGATTCGTTCTACCACACCTCTTTCTCTTCATTTCGTTTCATTTTTAACTGTTCTCTACCTTTTATTTTTTATTGTCTTTATTTTTCTTTCCTCCATCACTCTTTCCCCCTATTCTTATCTTTTCTCCCCCTTTGCTTCACCTTTTTCTCAATTTTGCCTCTCCCACCCATCTCCCTCCACAGCCCCCCCCCCCCCCCCCCCCACCCCACCCCTCCCCTCCCATCTTCATCTGTCACAGCTTACCCTCTGATTTCAGCTTCTCTGCCATTTGGCCATTCACACCTTCTATTCTCTCTATGGACTGCATTAGCAGCCTTTCCCCTTGTTTCTGTGGCTACGACTCATCTTTCATTCCCTCACCCTGCAGTATAAATATCTCCCACTTGCTATGCCTTTTAGCTTTGACGAAGGGTCATCTGGATTTGACGTCAGCTCTTTTCTCTCCTTACAGATGCTGCAAAACCTGCTGAGATTTTCCAATTTGGTCACAGAAATGACCACGGCCCCAGATGGGAATAATGAGAGTGGTGAGTTTCTGCCGATTGCGCCAGTTTGAGGCAGCTCTTCAAATTATTCATTTTTGGGCCTTCAGGCACCAACAGTCAGTTACCAGCAATTATTTCAGTAAAATACAGAGCCCACAGATACTAGTTTATTTCAGTTGTGTCACATAAACAGGAGCAAGAGTTTAAAAGTAGTTTAATATCGTCATAATTTCATTTAGTCATGTTGACATTATCACCTCAATAATATTGTATTCTGATTTGCTTTTTCATTTATGATAGCGCTTAAAATCATGAGCTTTCTCTTCATTGCGACCATCTTTATAATGATGGAGGAGCTGAGAGGGGAGGAAAGATTCAGTTTGAAAGCCTCTGAGGATGAAGAATGCTATTCCCACACTAGAAATCTCTGTCAAACATTTACCAGGGGAACTGAGACAGCAGCTGCAATAAGTGAGGTTTTATTCAGATGGGACAAAAACAAGTTTAAATCTCCACCTGATCTGCTGCTCAAAGTCTCCTCCGTTTCACCGGTCAGTTTCCCAAGCTTCAGGAAACTCCTGTTACTCCAGAAATATTAGGATTGGCTGTGAGAGACGTCAATCAGAGAGCCCACCCACTCTGCCCATTCCCTCCTCTTCCTCTTTCACAGCTGCTTCACTTCCTGTAGGGACTGAAAACCAAGTGAGGAGATGGTGAGTGAAGGAGCAGAATTTATAATAATTACATTGCATAATATCCACACTAATGTTCAGGCAGTCTGACTATCCTGTGGGGAATCAGGTGTGGAAATGCCCCTTATTTTTCCCTCAGAGCAGTGACGGCTAAGAGAAGATATGTTACAGATGTTTGAAATCATGAAGGGTTTAGGCTGAGTAAAGAAAGATAAACTGTTTTCATTCGCAAAGGGTCGTTGATGAGAGGTTACAGGAAAAAAGATAATTGGCAAAATAATCAGAGGCAACTTGATGAAAAATGTTTTTTCACAAAAGTGTGGTTAGGATTTGGAATGCACTGTCTGATGGTCTTGTTAAAAATTGGGTCTGTCTCGCCTCATTCAGTCAACAACATGTGAAAACATAGATTTGGAACAGAAAAACCCGCACTTTTTTGCTCCAGAATATGGAGCTGTAACAAATGATGGGGCGGTGGATGCACAGTCAATAATAATCTTCACTGGGTCCATAGCTGGAATCTAAAGTATATCCAATGCTGCTCCTGACATGTCTATCTACTGGCTTGAGGATAATCTTGCAATGAGGGCTGTGTCAGGCTGTGAGATTGTGGTGAATACAATCCTGCTCATTGATGGCTCACTGCACCTCATGGATACCCAGTTTTGGGATCTGTCCTTAGTTTACTTCACCAGTGATAAATTACATGGTGAAGTATTCATTCATCAGTTGAGTGGGGATTGGTAGTTTTCCTTGAACTTGTTTTACCGGAAGTCACGTGGCTCCATCGAGTCAATATTGAGGACCCAAGGATGGTACGGGAGGTATCTGGGATGATCCCAAATTGTGACATAACTTTATAGTGAATCAATAGCCTGTTTTACACTTCGGCCATCTGTCTGGATCTGGGTGGAGGAAAGAAATTCACCACATTGTCTGCTTCTGGTCACTATTCAGTGTCCCTGCTGGAAACACAGGGTGTGTGACAGTCAAGTGAGGTAAAAGAAAGGACTTTCATCTGATCCCCCACACAAGGAATGGGGAATGACTGGCACT
Organism: Mustelus asterias; assembly: GCF_964213995.1. Classification (NCBI taxonomy): domain Eukaryota; kingdom Metazoa; phylum Chordata; class Chondrichthyes; order Carcharhiniformes; family Triakidae; genus Mustelus; species Mustelus asterias. The sequence continues at coordinate 37,869,829 of NC_135808.1, forward strand.
CACTGTGGAACAGTCTCTAAGTGAGGAATCAGCCCCTCAGTAAAGGAGTAGAGAGAATTGGAGGAAATCATATTTCATTTTCCTGTTTTACAGAAGGATTGCACTGTTCTACACCATAGAATACAGAGAGATAGACACCGCAGATAGATCCTGACCATCACCCAAGGAACAACTGTACAACTGTGGGAAGACATCCAGTTCCTTCACAGCATTGCTCAACACAGAAGGTTGGGCAGTAAAACCATCATGTGGAAATCAGTCAGGTCAGGGGAGCTTTGACATATCATCAGATCTGAAACTGGTCAGTGGTGTGGAACCTTCCATTAGAACCAATCTTTCCGAAAGTTCGGCTGTAAGTGATCGGTCAGGGTGAGGCTGAAGTGTGGCAAGAGCTTCAATCATTCATCGAATATTATGAACCACAGACTCATTCCTAAAAGGTGAGAGACTGTTCCAATGTGAGGAGATCTCCACACACTCATATGATCTCCCAACACACTCGTTGCATTTGTTGTCCCACCAGTAACAGAAGAGCAGCCCCATGGCAGAGAAACCATTCAAGTGTGAGATGTGCGACCAAGCTTTCACACACAAGTCAATGCTGGTGAATCACCAACGTGTTCACACTGGGGAGAAACCATTCACATGCGAGGCCTGCCACAAATCCTTCTCGTGGTCATCAGCTCTCCATGTGCACCATCGCAGTCATACAGGGGAAAAGCCATTTACTTGTGAGGTGTGTAACAAATCATTCTCGCAGTCGTGGACATTACTCGACCACAAACGCACCCATACAGGGGAGAAACCATTCACTTGTGATGTGTGCAACAAATCATTCTTGCGGTCATCAACACTGCTCGACCATCAACGAACGCATACAGGGGAGAAGCCATTCACGTGCGGAATTTGCAAAAAATCATTCTCACGGTCAACGACCCTCCTCGAACACCAATACATTCACACCGGGGAGAAGCCTTACACATGTGAAGTGTGCAACAAATCATTCTCGTACTCTTCGATTCTCCGCGTACACCAGCGCATTCACACAGGGGAGAAACCATTCACATGTGAGCTGTGTGAAAAATCATTCTCACAATCAGGAAAGCTGAAAACACACCAGCGGATTCACGCAGGAGAGAAACCATTCAGGTGCGAGGTGTGTGAGAAAGCTTTCACCCGCAGCTCTGATCTCCTGATACACCAGAGGATTCACACAGGTGAGAAACCCTTCAAATGTGAGGTATGTGAAAAATCATTCTCAAAGTCATCAAACCTCCTCCAACACCAACACAACCACACAGGAGAGAAACCATTCATGTGCCAGCAGTGTGACAAATCATTCTCACAGTTGTCAAAACTCCAAAGACACCAACGCACTCACCTATGAGTGTGTGTAAGAAATCATTCCTGAGGTCATTGTATGTTCTGCCCTGTCACAGAATCCACACTGGTGACTAACTTTCAGATTTGAGTTTTGTCATAAGATTCCATGCGGTCTTTGACTTTCCTACAATTCCAGAGGAATCACACACTTTCAGATGCAATGTTTGTGATGAAGCTTTAACCCACTGATCTGATCTCCTGAAGCCCTAACAGATCCACACTGGTCAGAAACCATTCAGGTGTGAGATGTGTGGCAAAGTTTTCAGTTAGTTTACCTCCTGGTCCATCAACACACTCACACAGGGGAGAATCCTATTGGTCTGAATTCTGTATTAATGTCTTTACGCAATTGTTGGACCTCCTGGAACATCAGTGAACCCATTTGGGAGACAAATCCTTCCAGTATGACATGTGCCAGGATTGTTTGACCTTCTCCTCTTTTACCAAACACTGACATATCCACACAGACTTGGATCCTGTTCACCTGCTTCCCTTACACTGAGTTGTCTATGTTGCGCTCACACAGGGGAGCTATCCTTCCAAAACACTGCCTGTCTCAGCAGTATCTGTCTCCAACCTCTCCCACCATCAGTCCAGTTGTTTCAAAGGGACAATTTAATATTTGACCAGGATCTGTCCAGAAGGCATCAGTCCCCCACGTGGATCAAGTGATACAAGCATCACTTAGAACTTTGACTTGGCTTTAGACTTTCCAGAGGAACCTCCAACATGGTCTTTGTTTCCAGACACAGCCAAGAAAAACTCTACATTCATTAAATGCAACAAAGCACCCAACTCAGTAAATTGTGAGCCTCTGTGGATTGTGCTCCAATGATTTGGATGTCCAAGAAACTTTGTCACAATCCTGCAATTGCTTCATGATGATATGACGGTAACTGTCCTGAGTGAGAGATCTGAAACACAAGCCTTCAAAATCCAGACTGGTGTTAAGCAAGGTTGTGTGAAAGCCTCCGTTCTATTACAATGTCTCTGACAGCGACTATTCAGCTCATCAAAGATCAACTACCCTCTGGTGACTGTATTAAATACCACCTCGATGAGAAACTCATTTACCTCGGTCATCTCCTTGCCAAAACTAAACTGACCACCACAGATACACATGATCTACAGTTTGTAGATGACTACAGTGTTGTTACCCACTCTACAACGGATTTGGAAAACCTCTCCTGAACTCTTCAATTCTGCATGTGTTTCTATGATGGAAATGAGCTCCATCCTGTGTCATTAAAGTTCGGTGTCATTTCTGACCATCAGGATTGGGAGCCAGACTAAAACACAGGGATTTAAAATAAACATGTCTGTAGTATTCTGAGAGAGTTTCCCCTGATGTGAGAGTGTGTGTCTCTGTGTGTTAGTGAACTGAGTCTGTTCTCAGGAGTTGATCTGGGGTAGAATTGGACTCTGTTTTACATTAGTTGGTGATGTAAGTAATCAGCAGATTCTCTTCAGGTGACAGGTATTTGACTAATATCATGGGTAATATTTGTACTCCTGTCTGGGAGGACTAGTATCCTGCGTATGGTGAGGGAGTGGGGGTGAGTCTCTACAGACCCGAGTTCCCTCAGCCCATCATACCTACATGTAATAACATAATATGTTCACCTTGCACTCATCCAACATTCATTTCATGTTCTTGGAAAAATCTTGAGTCATTTTCAAATATTTTGTAATTTTGGTTGATGTAACGTTTGTCTGTTCTTTGTAGAAGATTGCTGAAACAGCAAAGAAAATTACGGCACAGGAACAGGCCCTTTGGCCCTCCAAGCCTGCACCGACCATGCTGCCCGACTTAACTAAAACCCCCGACCCTTCCGGGGACCATATCTCTCTATTCCCATCTCATTCATGTGCTTGTCAAGACACCCCTTAACGGTCACTACCGTATTCGCTTCCACTACCTTCCCCGGCAACGAGTTCCAGGCACCCACCACTCTGTGTAAAAAATCTGCCTCGTACATCTCTTTTAAACCTTGCCCCTCGCACCTTAAACCTATACCCCGTAGTAATTGACTCTTCCACCCTGGGAAAAGCTTCTGACTATCCACTCTGTCCATGCCTCTCAATCTTGTAGACTTCTATCAGGTCTCTCCTCAATCTCCGTCACTCCAGTGAGAACAAACCAAGTTTCTCCAACCTCTCCTCATAGCTAATGCCCTCCATACCAGGCAACATCCTGGTAAATCTTTACTGTACCCTCTCCAAAGCCTCCACATCCTTCTGGTAGTGTGGCGACCAGAATTGAACACTATATTCCAAGTGCGGCCTAACTAAGGTTCTATAAAGCTGCAACATGACTTGCCAATTTTTAAACTTAATACCCCGATCGATGAAGGCAAGCATGCCATATGCCTTCTTGACTACCTTCTCCACCTGCATTGCCACTTTCAGTGACCTGTGTACCTGTACACCCAGATCCCTTTGCCTATCAATACTCCTAAGGGTTCTGCCATTTACTGTATATTCCCTATCTGTATTAGACCTTCCAAAATGCATAACCTCACATTTGTCCGGATTAAACTCCATCTGCCATCTCTCCGCCCAAGTCTCCAACTGATCTACATCCTGCTGTATCCTCTGATGGTCCTCATCGCTATCCGCAAATCCACCAACCTTTGTGTCGTCTGCAAACTTACTAATCAAACCAGTTATATTTTCCTCCAAATCAACAGCAAAGGTCCCAGCACTGATCCCTGAGGAACACCACTTGTCACAGCCCTCCATTCAGAAACGCACCCTTCCACTGCTACCCTGTCTTTTTTGACCGAGCCAGTTTTGTATCCACCTTGCCAGCTCACCTCTGATCCTATGCGACTTCACCTTCTGCACCAGTCTGCCATGAGGGACCTTGTTGAAGGCCTTACTGAAGTCCATGTAGACAACATCCACTGCCCTACCCTCATCAATCATCTTCGTCACTTCCTCGAAAAACTCGATCAAGTTCATGAGACACGAACTCTCCTTCACAAAACCATGTTGCCTCTCACTAATACGTCCACTTATTTCCAAGTGGGAATAAATCCTGTCTCGAAGAATCCTCTCCAATAATTTCCCTACCACTGATGTAAGGCTCACTGGCCTGTAATTACCTGGATTATTCTTGCTACCCTTCTTAAACAAAGGAACAACATTGGCTATTCTCCAATCCTCTGGAACCTCCCCTGTAGCCAGTGAGGATACAAAGGTTTCTCTCAAGGCCCCAGCAATTTCCTCCCTTGCCTCTCTCAGTATTCTGGGGTATATCCCATCAGGCCCTGGAGACTTGTCTACCTTAATGTTTCTCAAGAACCCCAATACCTCCTACTTTTTGATCTCAACATGACTCAAACTATCTACACATCCTTTCCCAGACTCATCATCCACCAAGTCTTTCTCTTTGGTGAATACTGATGCAAAGTACTCATTTAATACCTCACCCATTTCCTCTGGCTCCACACAAAGATTCCCTCCCTTGTCCTTGAGTGGGCCAACCCTCTCCCTGGCTACCCTCTTGCTCTTTATATATGTATAAAAAGCCTTGGGATTTTCCTTAATCCTGCTGGCCAATGCTTTTTTGTGACCCCTTTTAGTCCTTCTTACTCCTTGCTTAAGTTTCTTTCTACTTTCCTTGTATTCCACACTTGATTCGTGTGTTCCCAGCCTCCTATCATATGGATGATATTGGAATAGTGTAGGTTAGATGGGCTTTTGATTGGTTTCACAGGTCGGCGCAACATCGAGGGCCAAAGGGCTTGTACTGCGCTGTAATGTTCTATGTTCTAGCTTTGACAAATGCTTCCTTTTTCTCTTTGACTAGACTCACAATATCTCTTGTTATCCAAGGTTCCCAAAACTTGCCATACTTATTCTTCATCCTTACAGGAATGTGTCGGTCCTGAATCCCTATCAACTTACACTTGAAAGCCTCCCACATGCCAGATGTTGATTTGCCCTCAAACATCTGCCCCCAATCTACATTCTTCAGTTCCTGCCTAATATTGTTGTAATTAGCCTTCCCCCAGTGTAGCACCTTAACTTGAGGACTACACGTATCTTTATCCATCAGTACCTTAAAGCTTACTGAATTGTGGTCACTGTTCCCGAACTGCTCCCCTACTGAAACATTGACCACCTGGTCAGGCTCATTCCCCAATACCAGGTCCAGTATGGTCCCTTCCCTAGTTGGACTATCTACATACTGTTTCAGGAAGCCCTCCTGGGATGCTCCTTACAAACTCTGCCCCATCCACGCCCCTAGCACTAAGTGAGTCCCAGTCAATATCGGGGAAATTAAAATCTCCCACCACAACAACCCTGTTACTTTTACACCTTGCTAAAATCTGCCTACATATGTGTTCCTCAATCTCCCGCTGGCAGTTGGGTGGCCTATGGTAAACCCCCAACATTGTGACTGCACCTTTCCTATTCCTGAGCTCTACCCATATTGCCTCGCTGTATGAGCCCTCCGAGATGTCCTCCCAGAGTACAGCTGTGATATTCTCCTTAACCAGTAGTGCAACTCCCCCACCCCTTTTACATCCCCTTTTATCCCGCCTGAGATGTGGAGCTTTTCCAGCACTTTCTCTTTCTATTTCAGATCTCAGGTATCTGCAGTATTTTATTTCACTGAAGCAAAACTTGTATCAGGACCGGCACAACATCTGTACCCTGGAATGTTAAGCTGCCAATCCTGTCCTTCCCTTAACCAAGTCACTGTAATAGCAACAACATCATAGTTCCTAGTATTAATCCAAGCTCTAAGTTCATCTGCATTCTGTACAGATTTATAACTCATAATAAATTCATGTTCTTCTCGCCTTACCTCAAACCACCTGTTTTGTCACCATGGTGTGTTCCTATTCACTGAAACACTCAGGAGCGACAGTAAGAGTCCTGTACACAATATATTGGTTGTCACTGCTGGCTGGTATACTTTCTTCATCAATGAGTTTATAATTTCCAGTGTACAGGAAGCATAATGTTTCCCTAAAAAAGACTTCCATTTATCAATGATCTTTTATGAAATCAGAGTGTCCATAGACACTTTACAGCCAGTGAAATACTTTTGAAGTGTGGTCACTGTTGTAACGTAGGAAACATGGCAGCCAATTAGTGCACAGTAAGCTTCCACAAACAGCAATGTGATAATGACCAGATAACCTGTTTTTGTGATGTTGATTGCAGGATCCATATTGACCAGGACATCAGAGTTTAGACTTACCATCAGGGCCACATGAATAATTAATTGCTCAAGTTCTGCAACCCCTGTACAAACCCCACCCACCATTTATTGAAACGCAAACATGTTGTGAAAAGAGTGAAGAAATTATCTGCATTGATCATTAGGTCAATCAGATCACAATGCACCATCCTTAAGGAAAACTGTTTCAATTATTGACTTCATCAGCATCTGTTGCATTCCTTCTGATAAACCGACTGCCTTGCAGAAAAACACTGAATCTTAAAGCAGTCTCCCTAAACATAAAATATATTAATCGCACAGTATTGTCACAACTCAGTGAAAGAACATCCTCTCCCTGGGGAAGAGAATTCCAAAGATTCACAACCTTTGCAATGAAGACATTTCTCATCTGTCTTTATTGACTGACCTCCAATTCTGAAGCTCAACAGACAATTCAAAACAAACCTTCTCCTGCAAAACAACTTCTGAGCGTCAGCAAAACATTGCAATTGAAGGGTTGTTCCCCATGTGAATCCTCTGGTGCCTGAGGAGATCAGAAAGTTGGGAGAAAGCCATCTCACAAAATTCACACTTGAAGGATTTCTCCACTGTGTAAATTCTCTGGTGTATCAGGAAGATGGTGTCCATCACATAAACAATTGACTCTGTCTACACTTCCTGCTGGCTTGGAAAAGCAGCCAGCATAATCAAGGACACCACACACCCCGGACATACTCTCTTCCACCTTCTGTTGAGGAAGAGAACAAAAGTCTGAGAACACACACTAACTAACTCAAGAACAGCTTATTCCCTGCTGCCATCAGACTTTTAGAACCATAGAACCATAGAAAATTACAGCTCAGAAACAGGCCTTTTGGCCCTTCTTGTCTGTGCCGAACCATTTTTTGCCTAGTCCCACTGACCTGCACTTGAACCATATCCCTCCACACCCCTCTCATCCATGAACCCGTCCAAGTTTTTCTTTACCACTTTATCCGGCAGCTCATTCCACACTCCCACCACTCTCTGCGTGAAGAAGCCCCCCCTAATATTCCCTTTAAACTTTTCTCCTTTCACCCTTAACCCATGCCCTCTGGTTTTTTTCTCCCCTAGCCTCAGCGGAAAAAGCCTGCTTGCATTCACTCTATCTATACCCATCAAAATCTTATACACCTCTATCAAATCTCCCCTCAATCTACGCTCCAGGGAATAAAGTCCCAACCTATTCAATCTCTCTCTGTAACTCAGCTTCTCAAGTCCCGGCAACATCCTTGTGAACCTTCTTTGCACTCTTTCAACCTTATTTACATCCTTCCTGTAACTAGGTGACCAAATGGACCGACCTTCTATTAAGTTGATCTTTCTCTGGAAACATAGAAAAACATAGAAACATAGAAAAACTACAGCACAAAACAGGCCCTTCAGCCCCACAAGTTGTGCCGAACATATCCCTACCTTTTAGGTCTACCTATAACCCTCCATCCTATTAAGTCCCATGTACTCATCTAGGAGTCTCTTAAAAGACCCTATTGAGTTTACCTCCACCACCACTGACGGCAGCCGATTCCACTCGCCCACCACCCTCTGTGAAAAACTTCCTCCTAACGTTTCCCCTGTAACTACCCCCCAGCACCTTAAACCTGTGTCCTCTTGTAGCAGCCATTTCCACCCTGGGAAAAAGCCTCTGAGAGTCCACCCAATCTATGCCTCTCAACATCTCATAGAACATAGAACATAGAAAGCCACAGCACAAACAGGCCCTTCGGCCCACAAGTTGCGCCGATCACATCCCCACCTCTAGGCCTATCTATAGCCCTCAATCCCATTAAATCCCATGTACTCATCCAGAAGTCTCTTAAAAGACCCCAACGAGTTTGCCTCCACCACCACCGACGTCAGCCGATTCCACTCACCCACCACCCTCTGAGTGAAAAACTTACCCCTGACATCCCCCCTGTACCTACCCCCCAGCACCTTAAACCTGTGTCCTCTCGTAGCAACCATTTCAGCCCTTGGAAATAGCCTCTCAGAGTCCACCCTATCCAGACCCCTCAACATCTTGTAAACCTCTATCAGGTCACCTCTCATCCTTCGTCTCTCCAGGGAGAAGAGACCAAGTTCCCTCAACCTATCCTCATAAGGCATGCCCCCCAATCCAGGCAACATCCTTGTAAATCTCCTCTGCACCCTTTCAATGGCTTCAACATCTTTCCTGTAATGAGGTGACCAGAACTGCGCGCAGTACTCCAAGTGGGGTCTAACCAGGGTCCTATAAAGCTGCAGCATTATCTCCCGACTCCTAAACTCAATCCCTCGATTAATGAAGGCTAGTACGCCATACGCCTTCTTGACCGCATCCTCCACCTGCGAGGCCGATTTAAGAGTCCTATGGACCCGGACCCCAAGGTCCTTCTGATCCTCTACACTGCTAAGAATGGTACCCTTCATTTTATACTGCTGCTCCATCCCATTGGATCTGCCAAAATGGATCACTACACACTTATCCGGGTTGAAGTCCATCTGCCACTTCTCCGCCCAGTCTTGCATTCTATCTATGTCTCGCTGCAACTTCTGACATCCCTCCAAACTATCCACAACACCACCTACCTTGGTGTCGTCAGCAAACTTACCAACCCATCCCTCCACTTCCTCATCCAGGTCATTTATGAAAATGACAAACAGCAAGGGTCCCAGAACAGATCCCTGGGGCACTCCACTGGTCACTGACCTCCATGCAGAGAAAGACCCCTCCACAGCCACTCTCTGCCTTCTGCAGGCAAGCCAGTTCTGGATCCACAAGGCAACAGCCCCTTGGATCCCATGCCCTCTCACTTTCTCAAGAAGTCTTGCATGGGGGACCTTATCGAACGCTTTGCTGAAGTCCATATAGACCACATCCACCGCTCTTCCTTCGTCAATGTGCTTGGTCACATTTTCAAAGAACTCAACCAGGCTCGTAAGGCACGACCTGCCCCTGACAAAGCCGTGCTGACTACTTTTGATCATACTAAACTTCTCTAGATGATCATAAATCCTGTCTCTCAGGATCCTCTCCATCAACTTACCAACCACTGAGGTTAGACTCACCGGTCGGTAATTTCCCGGGCTGTCCCTGTTCCCTTTCTTGAATATAGGGACCACATCCGCAATCCTCCAATCCTCCGGAACCTCTCCCGTCTCCATCGACGATGCAAAGATCATCGCCAAAGGCTCCGCAATCTCCTCCCTCGCCTCCCACAGTAACCTGGGGTACATCCCATCCGGTCCCGGCGACTTACCAACCTTGATGCCATTCAATAGTTCCAACACATCCTCTTTCTTTATGTCCACATGCTCGATCCTTTCTGTCCTCCGCAATCCAGCAGTACAACCACCCAGATCCCTTTCCACCGTGAATACCGAGGTAAAGTATTCATTAAGCACCTCCGCCATTTCTAACGGTTCCGCACAAACTTTTCCCCCTTCACCTTTTAAGGGTCCTATGCCTTCACATCTCATCCTTTTACTCTTGACATATTTGTAGAAAGCCTTGGGATTCTCCTTAATCTTACCCGCCAAGGTCTTCTCATGACCCCTTCTCGCTCTCCTAATTTCCTTCTTAAGCTCCTTCCTACATCGCGTATACTCCTCTAAATCCTTAACACCTCCTAGCTCTCTGAACCTTCTGTACGCCTCTCTTTTCTTATTCACCAGGTTCATCACAACCTTCGTGCACCACGGTTCCCGTACCCTACCAACACCCCCCTGTCTCATCGGAACGTTGTCATGCAGAGCTCCAGACAAACATTCCTTGAAAATCCTCCACTTTCCTTCGGTACTTTTCCCCAAGAATGCCTCCTTCCAATTTACCCGTCTAATTTCCTCCCTGATGACACTGTATTTCCCTTTACTCCAGAGAAACACTTTCCTAGCCTGCCTGACCCTATCTCTTTCCAATGCTATCGTGAAGGAGATAGAATTATGATCGCTATCCCCAAGATGCTCACCCACCGAGAGATCCTCCACCTGTCCAGGTTCATTAGCCAGCACCAGATCAAGAACAGCCTCTCCTCTAGTAGGCTTATCCACATACTGTGTCAGGAAACTCTCCTGGACACACCTAACAAACTCCTCTCCATCCAAACCCCTAGCCCTAGGGATATTCCAATCTATGTTTGGGAAATTAAAATCTCCCATCACGACAACTCTGTTATTCCTACATCTCTCCAGGATCTGTTTCCCCATCTGCTCCTCAACATCTCTGTTACTATTGGGCGGCCTATAGAAAACACCCAGCAAAGTTACCGACCCCTTCCTGTTCCTAACCTCCACCCACAGAGATTCCGTAGTCAGTCCCTCCACGGCGTCCACCTTCTCTACAGCCGTGACACTATCCCTGATCAACAGTGCCACTCCCCCCCCCCTCTCTTGCCTCCCTCCCTGTCCTTCCTGAAACATCTAAAACCCGGCACCTGAAGCACCCAGTCCTGTCCCTGAGACATCCAAGTCTCCGTAATGGCCACCACATCACAATTCGAAGCAGCAATCCACGCTCCAAGCTCATCCACTTTATTCACTACACTCCTGGCATTAAAATAGACACATCTCAGACCTTCAGCCTGAGCACTTCCCTTCTCCCTCACTCGTCTAACCTCCCTCTTACCCTGTCTACATTCCTTATCTATTTGCGAGCTAACCTCCTCGCTCTCAGTCCCCTCATTTCGATTCCCTCCCCCCAACCTTTCTAGTTTAAAGTCTCACCAGTAGCCTTAGCCAACCTTCCCGCCAGGATATTGGTCCCCCTGGGATTCAAGTGCCACCCGTCTTTTTTAAACAGGTCACACCTGCCCCTAAAGAGGTCCCAATGATCCAAGTACCCAAATCCTTGTCCCTTGCTCCAGTCCCTCAGCCACGCATTAATTCTCCACCGATTCCTGTTCTCACTCTCCCGCGGCACAGGCAGCAATCCCGAGATTACTACCTTTGCATTCCTCTTTCTCAGCTGTCTACCCAACTCCCTATATTCTCTTTTCATGACCCCTTCCCTCTTCCTACCTATGTCAGCAGTACCTATATGCATCACGACCTTGGGCTCCTCTCCCTCCCCCTTCAGGATTTCTGGGACTCGACCAGAGACATCCCGGACCCCTGCACCAGGGAGGCAAACCACCATCCGAGAGTCCCGTCTGTGTCCGCAAAAACGCCTATCTGACCCTCTCACCGTAGAGTCCCCAATTAGCACTACCCTCCTTTCCTTACCCCTTTGCACTACTGGGCCAGGCTCAGCTCCAGAGACACTGCCACCGCTGCTTCCCCCAGGTGGGCTGTCCACCCCAGTAGTACTCAGACAGGAGTACTTATTATTAAGGGGCACATCCACCGGGGTGCTCACCATCAACTGAGCTTTCTCCTTCCTCACTGTTACCCAGTTACCCTCCTCCCGTGGTCCCGGTGTGACCACCTGCCGATAGCTCCTGTCAATGACCTCCTCACTATCCCTATCTCATATACCTCTATTAGGTCTCCTCTCATCCTACGTCTCTCCAAGGAGAAAAGACCGAGCTCCCTCAGCCTATCCTCATAAGGCATGCCACTCAATCCAGGCAACTTCCTTGTAAATCGCCTCTGCACCCTTTCAATCATTTCCACATCCTTCCTGTAATGAGGCGACCAGAACTGAGCACAGTACTCCAAGTGGGGTCTGACGAGGGTCTTATATAGCTGCATCATTATCCCCGGACTCCTAAACTCAATCCCTCGATTGATAAAGGCCAGCACACCATACGCCTTCTTAACCACCTCCTCCACTTGCGGGGCCGATTTTAGAGTCCTATGGACCCGGACCCGAAGGTCCTTCTGATCCTCTACCGTACTAAGAGTCTTTCCCTTTATATTGTACTCTACACCCTCGTTATGACTGTAACACTACATTCTGCGCCCTCTCCTTTCTTTCTCTATGTATGGTATGCTTTGTAGAGTGTGCAAGAAAATACTTTTCACTGTATGATAATACATGTGACAAATCAAATCAAGGTTGAAGATACTGCAAAAGCTTTATTGCAAAACTCACAGTTGAATTGCTGTCCGCTTGTGTAGATTTTCTGATGTCGCAGGAGGCTTCTAAAGTTTGTGCAGGTGTTGTTATACACCTCACACATCACCAATTTTTCCTGTTTGAATGAACTGATGTGCATGCAAGTTCTTGAACAGTGAGAATGATTTGTCACTCACCTCCCATGTGAACCATTGCCCCCCTGTGCGACCGTATTTATGATCACAGAAGTGTGATCCCTGACTGAATGATTTCTTGCACCCTCACATCTGAAAGGTTTTACCCCTGTGTACATGCACAGGTGCACATGGAGGGCACAAGACTATTTGAATGATTTGCTGCACTATTTAGAATCATAGAATCCTACAGTGCAGAAAGAGCCATTCGACCCATCGAGTCTGCACCCACCACAATCCCACCCGGGCCCTATCCCCATATCCCTACATATTTACCCACTAATCCCTCTAACCTATGCATCCCGGGACACTAAGGGCAATTTAGAATGGCCAATCAACCAAGCCCGCACATCTTTGGACTGTGGGAGGAAACCGGAGCACCCGGAGGAAACCCACGCAGACACAGGGAGAATGTGCAAACTCCACATAGACAGTGACCCAAGCCAGGATTCGAACCCAGGTCCCTGGAGCTGTGAAGCAGAAGTGCTAACCACTGTGCTACCGTGCCACCCCAATTTGCATGTGAATAGATTCTCACCTTTCTGAATTTGTTTGCACACACAGAAGTTTGATGAGCAAGTGAAAGACTTGTTGCACTCCTCGCATGTAGATAGTTACTCCCCTATGTGAATGTGTCGATGTTGCACAAGCCCTCATGACTTTGTGAAGGTTGGACTTCACACCTCAACACTGTAATGGTTTCTTTTTCATGAAGCTGCTTGTGTGCTATGGGAAGTACAACAAGCACTGCTTCAGCCTGTGGAGTCCTGCTCACATACCTCACACTCGATCAGTCTCTCACCTGTAGGGCTCAGTCAGTACTTCATGATTCTCGATGAAAGATTGAAGCTCTTGCCACACTTGGGAACACACTCACACTTCTTCCCAGCCTCACTCTGACTGATCACCCACAGCCGAATCTTTGGAAAGGTTGGTTCTGATGGACGTGATGTCTGGTCTGAGCTTCCATCTGCAAATTCTCTCCCTGTAAAACAGATTTACACCAGTAATTACCATAAAATATATTGCAACAGGAGACTGTGGGCTGATTGGATGGCACTTTGAAATTAACAAAGGTTTGTCTTCATGACTTCATGTTGGCAAATTATTTCAATTGGAGTGGTTAGGGAGGATCACAGGTCATATTTACAAGTTGTGCAAGGGCAGAACTACAGATTCATCAATCATTAAATGTAACAAGGCAGCTCAACAAGGACATTTTATTTTAAAAATCAAACAATGACACTAGGATCTTCACTTCCTGCTCTGTAAGGACTCCATCTCATTCTCCCAGTGTTTATGTCTCCGCTGCATCTGTGCTGATGATGCCACCTTCGAAAATGGCTCTTTTGACATATCTGACTTTTTCCTCAGTTGAGGTTCCCACCCCCTCCCCTCCTCACTGTCCAAGGGCCCAAACACTCCTTTCAGTTGAAGCAACATTTCATTTGTACCTCTTCCAATTTAGTCTACTATATTTGCTGCTAACAATGCAATCTCCTCCATATTGGGGAGACTAAACACAGACTGGGTGACCTCGTTGTGGAATACTTTTACTGTGTCCGCAAGCATGACCCTAACTTCCAGGTACTTGCAATTTCAACGCAGCATCTTGCTCTCATACCCAGATGTCCATCCTCAGCCTGTTGCAATGCTCCAGTGATTGCCAATGCAAACTGGAAGAACTTTTCCGGTTGGAGGTCTGTGACTCGTGGTGTTCCGCAGGGCTCTGTACTGGGACCTCTGCTGTTTGTGATATCTATAAATGATTTGGAGGAAGATGTAACTGGTGTGATCAGTAAGTTTGCGGATGACACGAAGATTGCTGGAGTTGCGGATAGTGATGAACATTGTCAGAGAATACAGCAGGATATAGATAGGCTGGAACATTGGGTGGAGAAATGGCAGATGGAATTTAATCCAGATAAATGCGAAGTGATGCATTTCGGTAGATCTAATGTAAGGGGGAGCTATACAATAAATGGCAGAACCATCAGAAGTATAGACACACAGAGGGACCTGGTTGTACAAGTCCACAGATCCTTAAAGGTGGCAGCACAGGTGGAGAGGGTGGTGAAGAAGGCATATGGCATGCTTGCCTTTATTGGACGGGGCATAGAATATAAAAGTTGGCATATGATGTTGCAGCTGTATAGAACGTTGGTTAGGCCACATTTGGAATACTGCGTCCAGTTCTGGTCGCCACACTACCAGAAGGACATGAAGGCTTTGGAGAGTGTACAGAAAAGGTTTACCAGGATGTTGCCTGGTATGGAAGGTCTTGGCTATAAGGAGAGATTGGGTAAACTGGGGTTGTTCTCCCTGGAGAGACGGAGGATGAGGGGCGACCTAATAGAGGTGTATAAAATTATGAAGGGCATAGATAGGGTGAACAGTGGGAAGCTTTTCCCCAGGTCGGAGGTGACGAACACAAGGGGTCACGGGTTCAAGTTGAGGGGGGCAAGGTTCAGATGTCAGGGGGACGTATTTTACACAGAGGGTGGTGGGGGCCTGGAATGCACTGCCAAGCAAGGTGATTGAGGCGGACACACTGGGATCGTTTAAGACTTATCTAGATAGCCACATGAACAGACTGGGAATAGAGGGATACAAAAGAATGGTCTAGTTGGGCACATGTGCGGCGCAGGTTTGGAGGGCCGAAGGGCCTGTTCCTGTGCTGTATTGTTCTTTGTATACTGGATAGTAAAAAGCTATTTCCAAGGGTGGAAGTGTCAATCCCAAGGGGACACAGGTTCAAGGTGAGAGGGGAAAAGTTTAACAGAGGTGTGCGGGGGAGGTTTATCATGCAGAGAGTGGTGAGTGTCTGGAATGTGAGGAGGTGGTGGAAGCAGGCACGTTGGCAACATTTAAGAGGCATCTGGATGGGTACATGAGTAGGGAGGGAATAGAGGGATACAGACCGAGTAGGGGCAGAAGTTTTTTTTCTTTAATTTAGAGCATCATGATCGGCACAGGCTTGGAGGGCTGAAGGGTTTGTCACATTTGCGCTACACAAGTGCCAGAAAACGTCCATCTCCAACAAGAGCCAATCTAAACATTGCCCCTTGACATTCAATGGAAGTACCATTGCAAAATGCTCCACTGTCAACATCCTGGGTGATTACCATTGACCAAAAACTCAGCTGGACTAGCCATATAAATACTGTGACTACGAGACAGGTCAGAGGCTAGGATTCATGCAGGGAGCAACTCACTTCCTGACTCCCCAAAGACTGTCCACCATCTGCAAAGCACAAGTCAAGAGTGTGATCTGATACTCTCTACCTGCCTGGATGACTACAGCTCCAACTCAGGAAGGTTGATACCATCCAGGACAGAGCTGCATGCTTGATTGGCACCCATTCCACAAATATTCACTCCTTCCACCATCGATGGACAGTAGAAGCATTGTGTACCACCTATAAGATGCACTGCAGGAACTCACCAAGATTCCTGTGGTAGCACCAACCAAACCCACAATTGTTACCATCTAAAAAGACGAGGTCAGCAGATACATTGGAACACCACCACCTGGAAGTCCCCTTTCAAGTCACTCACTGTGCTGACTTGGGAATATATCATTGTTCCTTCACTGACACTGGGTCAAATTCCTGGAACTCCCTTCCTAGCTGTACTGTGGGTATACTTCCACCACATGCACTATAGTGGTTGAAGGCAGCAGCTCATTATCACCTTCCCCTGGGGATGGGCAATAAATGCTGGCCTAATCTACAAGACCCATATTCCGTAAATGAGTAAATTAAAACAGATGTAAGTGCTCTGTTATAATTTCTTTAATTATTAGTTTCAGACAATTTCCCTCTGACAGATGTTAAGCTCTCGGGCCTATCGTTTCCTGCTTTCTGTCCCCACATTTTGAATAAAAGGGTTACATTTGCTATTTTCCAGTCTAATGGGACCATCCCCAAATCTGGTGAATTTTGGAAAATCACAGTCAATACATCAACTATCTCATTGCCACATCTTTTATGACCTGAGGATGAAGTCCATCAGGACCTATGTACTTTATATCTACAGATCCGTCAAATTGCTCAGTACCACTTCCCTGGGGATTGGAATTTTCCTGCGCTCTTCCCTCCCATTTCCTGATTTACAGTTAGTTCTGGGATGTTACTTGCGTCCTTTCAATGAACAACAATGCCAAATTCCTCAGACTCACTTTCTTTAGGACCAAAGCTCGCTTTGTTCACACTTTTCATTTTTAAGTATCTGTAGAAAATCTTACCATCAGTTTTTAGATTTCTGGTGAGTATTCTCTTGTTCTCTAATTTCTTCCTCCTTATTGAACTCATAGCCATTCTTTGCATTTTTATATTCTGTCCAGTCTTTTGACCTGCCACCCCTCCTTACATGGAGCATGAGTAGGCAATTTAGCCCTAGCAGCCTGTTCTGTCATTTAATACGTTCATGGCTGATCTAATCTCGGCCTCAAACCCTTCCTAATGGAAATCTGTCCACCTCTGCCTTTTATTTACTCTATGGCCCAACATCCACCATGCTCTGTGGTAGCGAATTCCACAGACTCACAACCTTTGAGAGAAGTAATTTCTCCTGATCTCTGTCTTAAATCTGCCACCCCTTATCCTAAAACTATGACCTCTTGTTCTAGATTGCCATACAAGAAGAAACATCTTCTCCATGTCTGCTTTGTCAATTCCCTTTTGTCATCTTGTAGATTCAAATAGATCTCCTCTCATTCTTCTAAACTCCAGGGAGTATAGGCTTAAACTGTCCAATCTCTCTTCTATGACAAATCCTTCATCTCTGGGATCAATCTAGTGAACCTCCTCTAAAATGCCTCCAATGGAACTACATCCCATCTCAAGTAAGGGGATCAAACTGTACATAATATTTTAAGTGTGGTCTCACTAATGCTTTCTACAGTAGCAGCAACACTTCACTACTTTTTTATTCTATTGTTTTAGCAATAAATGCCCAGATTCCATTTGTCTTCCTTATTACCTGCTGTATTTGCATGCTAGTTTCCTGTAATTCATTCATGAGAACACCCACAGCCCTCTGCATCGAAACACTCCAAAGTTTCTCTCCATTTAGATAATTTAGGGGGAGGCGATGACCTACTGGTATTATTGCTGGACTATTAATCCAGAAACTCAGCTAATGTTCTGGGGACCCGGCTTTGAATCCTGCCACGGCAACGAGTGAAATTTAAATTCAATAAAAAATATCTGGAATTAAGAGTTGACTGATGACCATGAGACCATTGTCCATTATTGGAAAAACCAATCTGCTTCACGAATGTCCTTTCGAGAAGGAAATCTGCCGTCCTTACCTGGTCTGGCCTATATGTGGCTCCAGAGCCACAGCAATGTGGTTGACTCTCAACTGCCCTCTGAAATGGCCTAGCAAGCCACTCGGTTGTATCAATCACGACAAAGTCTCAACAAAGAAATGAAACTGGATGGACCACCTGGCATTGACCTGACTCTCAGACTAGTCAAGCAACAGCCTGACATAGTTATTCTCACGGAATCATACCTTACAGGTAACGCCCCAGACGCCACCATTACCATCCCTGGATATGTCCTGCCCCACCGGCAGGGCAGACCCAGCAGAGGTGGCAGCACAGTGGTATATAGTCAGGAGGGAGTTGCCCTGGGAGTCCTTAACATTGACTGAGGACCCCATGAAGGCTCATGACTTCAGGTTAAACATGGGCAAGAAAACCTCTTACTGGTTACCATGTACCGTCCTCCTTCCGCTGATGAATCAGTACTCCTCCATGTTGAACAGCATTTGAAGGAAGAACTGAGGGTGGCAAAAGCACAAAATGTACTCAGGGTGGGGAATTTCAATGTCCACCACCAAAAGTAGCTCGGCAGCAGCACTACTGATTGAGCTCGTCGGGTCCGAAAGGATATAACTGCTAGACAGGGTCTGTGGCAGATGGTGAAGTAACCAGCAAGGGGAAAAAAACATACTTGACCTCATGCTTACCAATCTGCCGATTGCAGATGCATCTGTCCATGACAGTATCAGTAAGAGTAACCACCGTACAATCCTTGTGGAGACAAAGTCCCGCCATCGCATCGAGAATAACCTCCATCGTATTGTTTGGCACTATCACCATGCTAAATGGGACAGACTTCGAACAGATCTAGCAACTCAAGACTGGGCATCCCTGAGGCGCTGTGGGCCATCAACAGCAGCAAAACTGTACTCCAACACAATCTGCAACCTTATGGCTTGGCATATCCCCCAGTCAACCATTACCATCAAGCCAGGGGACCAACCCTAGTTCAATGGAGAGTGCAGGAGAGCATGCCAGGAGCAGCACCAGGCAGACCTAAAAATGAAGTGTCAGCCTGGTGAAGCTACCAAACAGGACTACTTGAATGCCAAATGGCGTAAATAGCAAGTGATAGACAGAGCTAAGCGATCCCAGAACCAATGGATTAGATCTAAGCTCTGCAGTCCTGCTACATCCAGTCGTGAGTGGTGGTGGACAATTAAACAACTCACTGGAGGAAGAGGCTCCACAAATATCCCCGTCTTCAATGATGGAGGAGCCAGCACATCAGTGCATAAGGTAAGGCTGAAACATTCGCAGTAATCTTCAGCCAGAAGTGCCGAGTGGATGATCCATCTCGGCCTCCTCCAGTGGTCCCCAGCATCTCAGATGTCAGTCTCCAGCCAATTTGATTCACTCCACATGATATCAAGAAACGGCTGGAGGCACTGGATACTGCAAAGGCAATGGGCCCTGATAACATTACAGCAACATTACTGAAGACTTGTGCTCCAGAACTTGCTGCTTCCTTACCCATGCTCTTCCAGTACAATTACAACACTGGCATCTACCCAACAATGTGAAAAATTGCCCAGGTATGTCCTGTACACAAAAAGCCGGACAAATTCAACTGGGCCAATTACCGCCCAATCAGTCTGCACTTGATTATCAGTAAAGTGATGGAAGGGGTCATAGACAGTGCTATCAAGCAGCACCTGCCCAGAAATAACCTGCTCAGTAACGCCCAGTTTGGGTTTCACCAGGATCATTCAGCTCCTGACCTCATTATAACCTTGGTTCAATCATGGTCGAAAGAGCTGAATTCTAGAGGTGAGGTGAGAGTGACAACCCTTGATACCAAGGCCACATTCAACTGAGTATAGCATCAAGGAGCCAGAGCAAAACTGAAATCAATGGGTATCGGGGGCAAACTCTCCTCTGGTTGGAGTCATATCTGGTACATAACTGGAAGATGGTTGTGGAGGGTCAGTCATCTCAGCTCCAGGACATCTCTGCAGGAGCAGAGTAGTGTCCTAGACCCAAACATCTTCAGATGTTTCATCAATGACCTTCCCTCCATCATAAGGTCAGAAGTGGGGATGTTCGCCGATGATTGCACAATGTTCAGCACCATTTGCTGAACACCTCAGATACTGAAGCAGTCCATGTTCAAATGCAACAAGATTTGGACAATATTCAGGCTTGGGCAGACAAGTGGCAAGTCACATTCATGCCACACAAATAGCAGGCAATGACCATCTCCAATAAGAGACACTCTAACCACCGGCCCCTGACATTCAATAACCATCACTGAATCCCCCTCTGTCAACATCCTTGGGGTTACCATTGACCAGAAACTCAACTGGACTCACCACATAAACAGTGGCTATAAGAGCAGGTCAGAAGCTCGGAATACTGCAGGGAGTAATTCGCCTCCTGACTCCCCAAAGCCTGTCCACCATCTCTAAAAGACACAAGTCAGGAGTGTGATGGAATACTCCCCACTTGGTGGATGGATCCAGCTCCAACACACTCGAAGTTTGATACCATCCAGGACAAAGCAGTTCACTTGATTGGCACCACATCTACAAGCATCTCTCCACCACTAGTGCTCAGAAGCAGCAGTGTGTACGATCTACAAGATGCACTGCAGCAATTCACCAAAGATCCTGAGACAGCACCTTCCAAACCTACAACCACTTCCACCTAGAAGAACAAGAGCAGCAGATACATGGAAACACCACCACCTGCAAGTTCCACTCCAAGCCACTCACCATCCTGACTTGGAAATATATCGCCGTTTCTTCGCAGTCGCTGGGTCAAAATCCAGGAATTCTCTCCCTTGTGGGTCTATCCACAGCACATGGACTGCAGCAATTCAAAAAGGAGGCTCACCACCATCTTCTCAAGGGCAACTAGGGATGGGCAATAAATGCTGGCCAGCCAGCAATGCCCATGTCCCACGAATGATTTTTTAAAAAAAATTGTTTGTATTTTTCCTATCAAAATGGATAACATCACACTTACCCACATTAAACTTTTACCCTTTTCAATTTACCTGTCCGTATCCATTTCTAAATTTATTTCATTATCGCAACTTACTATCCCACTTATTTTAGTGTCACCTGCAAATTTGGCGATAGTACCTACTATCCAAACATACAAGTCATTAATACAGATTGTAAATAGCTGAGATCTGAGTACCAAATCCTGTGGCACACCACTGGTTACATCTTGACAATCAGTAAAAGTACCATTTATCCCGACTGTCTGCTTTCTGTTAGTTAGCCAAACTTCTATCCAAGCTAATAAACTACCTGTCATCCTATGTGAACTAACCTAGTGTATTAACCTTTTGTGTAGCACCTTATCAAATGCCTTTTGGAAGTCCAGATATACCACATCTTCTGGATCCCCATTATCCAATTTGCTTGTTACATCTTTGAAGAACTCAAGCAAATTAGTCAAACATGATTTATCCCACAAAAAAACCATGCCAACTCTGATGGATTGCATCACGCCAAAGAGGGGAGAAAAATCCCACCCATAGACTCTGCTGAACATTTCTCACTTCCAAAATTTGCCAACTGCACAAAACTTGAAAGCATTGTGAACTGTGAGGAGGTAGTGTTGAACATCAAAGATTCATAGCTACTTAGACAAGACGAATTTAATGCAGAGAAGTGTTAAGTGATTCATTTGAGTAGGGAGAATAGGGAGAGACAGTATAGAATAAACAATATAATTCTAAAGGCATCCAGGACCTGAGAGACCTGGGCATATATACGCATGAATAGTTGCTGTTGGGAGTGCCATAAGTAAATCATATGCGATTGTGTGCTTTGTAAATAAGAGCATAAAAAACAAAAGCAAGCAAGTTATGGTAAACATGTGTAAAACTGAGTGTTTTCTATTACACTTCTCTAGTAGTGCAAAGTATTCCAGTGTTTTATAGTGAAACATTTACAATAATTATACAAATACAGTAAAGTTATTCCAGTAAAGAAGAAACATTAAAAGTGAGATTTCATGTTAACTTCGCTCGGTTGGGCCTTTCCAGTTTGGGCCAGTGGTCTGTTTGTTTAATCTGCTGATGCTTTACCCAGCTGCCTGCGTAATCTGGATTGAATCCCTGCCTTCCAGGTTTTGAATTGCACAGCAGAGCATTCAAAGAAGTGCACAATGAATGAAGGGCCTTGTCTATTCTCTAGTCCCCTTTTCATCTACTGAGCTGATCTGACATCCAACCAAGAGTGTATTCACTGAATGGTATTCCTTAAAAATGGTCTCGTAGCTGAGGGCGTGACTGCGAATGTGTACTCGTTCCTATGGCTGCTCAGGTACAGACGGTATCCATGAAAGTCTGATGGAATCCATGCTCACTGTGTCTGAGGAGGTTTCGAGATCCACGATGTTCATCCCTTTTTCGTGGGGGATATACTCATGGGCTCTAGTTGGGACATCACTGTCCATTGTGGGTGCCTTAATGTCACTAATCAGTGAATATTGTTCCTCCATTCTGTCTGGATTTTGGTGAAGTTGACTGTCTACTTCACCAGTAGATGTTCCTGTGTCGTCAGCACTGTACCCAGACTAATTTCCTCCATTTCAAATGGGCCTTCAACTGCAGAAGGACTTGTAACTGGAGCAAGAGACTCCTCCAATGGTTGAGGTGACATCTTTGACCACTCGAGCATCCTGCCGTATATCACACATTCCCTCTTCTCGAAGAGATGTTTCAGGGCCTCATTGGCTACTCTGAATGATCTGTTCAAGGGCCACTTTCCTCCAAAGCAGCTGATCTTTTCTGTCCATCAACAGGTTGGATAGTCTAGCTCCTCTTCATCTCCAACTTCCATCTTCTCACCTTCTAGGGCTGGTTGAGCAGACACAATGATAACTGAGGATTTTGTGGTGTTGTTACATTGGAGCAGATTTCCACCTGGGTCATTTTCATTGATCACTGCATTCTGCACTTTGTTAACTGCTGTGGAAATGGGAATAGAACATAGAACATAGAACATAGAACATTACAGCGCAGAACAGGCCCTTCGGCCCACGATGTTGCACCGACCAGTTAAAAAAAAAAAAAACTGTGACCCTCCAACCTAAACCAATTTCTTTTCGTCCATGAACCTATCTACGGATCTCTTAAACGCCCCCAAACTAGGCGCATTTACTACTGATGCTGGCAGGGCATTCCAATCCCTCACCACCCTCTGGGTAAAGAACCTACCCCTGACATCGGTTCTATAACTACCCCCCCTCAATTTAAAGCCATGCCCCCTCGTGCTGGATTTCTCCATCAGAGGAAAAAGGCTATCACTATCCACCCTATCTAAACCTCTAATCATCTTATATGTTTCAATAAGATCCCCTCTTAGCCGCCGCCTTTCCAGCGAAAACAATCCCAAATCCCTCAGCCTCTCCTCATAGGATCTCCCCTCCATACCAGGCAACATCCTGGTAAACCAGGACTATCTTGGTCCATTTAGCCTCTCATATCCTCAATAATAAATGATCCAGGTTGTCACTATCATTGCTGACAGTGGGAGAGTACAATCCTCACTGACAATATCTGTTTTCCGTATGAACAGTTGCCAGGTGGAAAACCAAATCAGTGGTAAACATTCTGTCAGCATCCAGTTAAACTGGGAAAGTGTGCATATGGGTAATTAGGATGACATTGACAAACATGATCGGTAGCTTGACAACACAGGACTCTAACAATAGCTTCATACTGATAGTGTGATGTCACTGCGATCCACAATTCCCCAATTTAGACACTCAAATCAGGAAGCAAAGAACAAAGAGTTAAGACAACGTAGAATTGAAAAGGCAATCATTTTAATTAGTACAGGAACATCCACCATCTCAGGATTTCCCAAAGAATCGGCAATGAATTACTTCATTCACGAGTCTGTTGTGATGCAGGGTTGTAAATGACAAAGGATGAAAATAATGAGATAATCGATGAGGTAAGCTCAGTTGACATCAGAGGTTATTATGATCAGGAAAGACTGAACAAGCTGGGATGGAGGCTCGTTTCTTGAGGAAGGAGGAGATTAAAGGGTGGAGGGGTAGTAGCCTCTAAAGTTATTGAAATGGTTCATTAGCTAGTGGCTAAAAACATAGTCCCATTTGTCAGGGAAGTCAGAATGAGGTAACCTTAAGTGTAAAGTTGTCACAAAAACATCCAATGAGGTAAGTCTTGAGAAACGTCTTTAGCCAAAGAGTGCTGAGCATGTGGAACTGTCCACCACAGTTGGCATCTCCGTGTTTGTGGAGGGGAGGGAGAGTGTTTTATTTTTTAACCGCAGATTGGGGCACCCTTTAAAAATGGCACCCGAACTCAGGATTCACAGCTTTTTCCAGCCCCACTCTGGATCATCTGATGGTGTGGGACACACCTGCAGATGTTTTCTGTACAACATGGTGAGAAAAGTGGACTGTGCAGCCAGAGAACTGCATGGCAGTTTTCTCACCTCAGTGGCATTCTGTGCAAACAACAGAAAAATCTGCCTGATGACTGAGTGAAATGAAGTCAGGTTGGGAGGAGAATTGTGTGGATTATAAACACTAACATGGAGCAAATGAACTGAATGTTTTGATGCTCTAAATAATTGGTTATTGGTTCAAGAGGGTGGGAGATTCAGTTCAATGTGTCACTTTCATAATGAGCAATTGGGTGTAAAAACATATAATGAGCACACGCTGAATGGGAAGGCGTTGGAGTTAAACAGGGAAGTTGGTCAGGGAAGGTGGAGAACATGGAGCTGTCAAAACTGTGATTATTTTAAAACAATATGGAAAATATGTAAAATTACTCTATTGCATAAGAGAGATGGGGTCAAATCAAAGATATTGGCGCATCCAAAAAGTGTTGGATCAGGTGAGATAAGCTGTATGAAACTAGCCGGCTTCACAGCTGCCTTTTCTTGCCTGGTGGCAGTCTGTGTGATTTCAGAGTGCTGGCGAGGATCACACAGCCAGCTGGAAGGGCCAGGGCGAAAAACACCAGCAACACCAGGAATCTGTTAAAGAGCACCCAATCTCAAAGTTAAATCCAAGGACCCCTGCCACGGACATGGCCCACTCATTGTTGAAGGGAGATTTAAAGAATAGGTTTACAGGGAAATAGTATCATTGGTCTAGGTACCTGTACAATAATTTATATTCTTAAGTGCTGTATAACAATCTATATTTGTAGGAATAGATATTTTGTGAATGTGTATGAATTTATTGCTATACGATCACAAAAGGCATGCATATCAGCTCCACCATGTTAACAGAAGTTC
Source organism: Mustelus asterias (assembly GCF_964213995.1). NCBI lineage: Eukaryota > Metazoa > Chordata > Chondrichthyes > Carcharhiniformes > Triakidae > Mustelus > Mustelus asterias. The sequence goes on from NC_135808.1 coordinate 37,895,168, forward strand.
AGGATGTTAAAATGACACAAAATGGATAGCTGGGTTAGCCACATTCCTGAACACAATTAGCTGGTTTAATCACAAGCTTGTGTTCAACAGCAGAAACAGTTACCACAGATACTTGTGGCTGGTACCAGCCGATGGTCCAAGGTCTCGGATGGAAACCAGACGCATAAGATGAGGGAGGGCATTCATAGAAAATGATAAGGAGACCTACTGGATGAGGAGTATTGTAAACTCAAGGACTCCAGATGGGAGAAAGGAAGATAATACTAATGGGTCGTGTCCATGAGACCACGAGCTGATCATGCACAAGCCCACCTTACGTAATGCCTTTTTCATTGGTTATGTGACTAATGTATGTTATTTGTAATCAATATTATTGAATAAGGTCCAGCCGTGATGGGCTGTGTGGATGTCTGAAAAATGTATAAGAATGGATGTTTTCCTTTTTCTCGTCGGAGAGAGGCACTGGGCTTTACCAGAAGCCATCTCCCCGCCGGCGAAATAAACCGTTTGATGTGAGGACCAACCCTGAGCATTGAGTGATTTCTTTGAGACTCTCTCCCACTAACACCAGGAACCTCTTAAAGGGCACCCAATCTCAAAGTTAAATTCAAGGACCCCTGCCACGGACATGGCCCACTCTCGTTGACATTAGTATCACTGGCGGATAATGGGAACAACCCCAAACCCACACATGCGAATGGGGACCGTCCTGTTTCCCCCCACCCCCACGGAGAAGGATAATCCACTGCCAGTTCCCGCTGGTAGTGTTCCCTACTAGTGTCACCTACACAGCTAGGGTGAGGGGGCAATATCCAGGATATTCCTCAACCCCTGGGGGCTATAGGCACGATGTGGAGATGCCGGCGTTGGACTGGGGTAAACACAGTAAGAAGTTTAACAACACCAGGTTAAAGTCCAACAGGTTTATTTGGTAGGAAAAGCCACAAGCTTTCTCAGCCCTAAGCTCCTTCTTCAGGTGAGTAGGAATTCTGTTCACCAACAGGGCATCTCAAGACACAAACTCAATTTACAGAATAATGGTTGGAATGCGAATACTTACAGCGAATCAAGTCTTAAAAAGGTACAAACAATGTGAGTGGAGAGAGCATTAAGACAGGTTAAAGAGATGTGTATTGTCTCCAGACAGGACAGCTAGTGAAACTCTGCAGGTCCAGGCAAGCTGTGGGGATTACAGATAGTGTGAACCCAATATCCCGGTTGAGGCCGTCCTCATGTGTGCGGAACTTGGCTATCAGTTTCTGCTCAGCGACTCTGCGCCGTCGTGTGTCGTGAAGGCCGCCTTGGAGAACGCTTACCCGAATATCAGAGGCCGAATGCCCGTGACCGGTGTCTGTTGAGTTGACGGGATCTGCGGGTAACTGTCTGTAGTGTTCCTTGTTGTTCAGCTGTCGGTAAACTTCTTTGCAGTAATCCATTCTGTTCAGTATGCTTTGTCTGCTGGTTTGATGAGAATGTTGCGGTTGGTCTTGAGAGCGCGGATGGCGTTGTGTTGTGCTTGGGTGACATTGGGGGCTGTCTTGTGAGTGCGGCTGATGAATCTGGCATTGACACACCTCTTAACGACTTGGGCATACAAGTCGAGGGGTGCGACCTTCCGGAGGAGTCCAATTCGACTCTTTCCTCTTTGGTTGCTGCACTGTGGATCTCTCTGTCGGCTGTTCTGATTCATTGGCTGTCTCATCGTGTTCGCTGTCGGCCTCTTGGGGTTTGTGGAAAAACTCCCGGAGCCTCATTCGCCAAATGAATTCCTCTGTGTCTGCGGCGAGACTGATGGGGTCCATTCTGGTGGTGGGGCAGAAATTGAGCCCTCGATTTCGTCTGGTGTGTAGTCCGACAAGTTGGCAATGGACTTCCCTGCAGTGGTACTGTTTTCTACTGTGGTACCGGGGGAGGCTTGGTTGCTGCTGGTGGTGATGCTGAGTTTCTCAAGTTTCCTGTTCTTGGTGTGCATGTAGATGGTGTAGTTCTGTTGTCTTGTCTGCTTGGCAGTATTTCGCAGCTGGTCTGCATCCAGAGCGCAAGTTGAGAATATGGACTCTATCTTGGTTTCCAGGTTGCAGAATCTGCTGCAGAGCTGGTGTCGGAGGTGGTTGAGGAGTGTGAGAGAGGTGCAATGGCAAAGTCTCGCAGCGTAATTTGTGTTATAGGTTGACCTGAGTGGGTTTGTGATCTGTAGTCCTTTCAGTATCTTGTCTGCTTTCTTGCATCTTTGTAGAAACTTGATGTTTGTGTCGACATGCGTGATCTGCTTGGATATCCTCTCCACTTTGCGCTGGTAGTTTGCGGTGTCAGTGGTAGCCATGATGTGGATTTGCCGATATTGGACTGGGGTAGGCACAGTAAGTAGTCTCACAACGTAGTCTCGGAAGACAAACATGGGACATGGCGGACAGAGTACCCTTCGTCGTCCAGTACTTCCCCGGAGTGGAGAAGCTACGACATCTTCTTCGGAGCCTTCAACATGTCATTGATGAAGACGAACATCTCGCCAAGGCCATCCCCATACCCCCACTTCTTGCCTTCAAACAACCACACAACCTCAAACAGACCATTGTACGCAGCAAACTACCCAGCCTTCAGGAGAACAGTGGCCACGACACCACACAACCCTGCCACAGCAACCTCTGCAAGATGTGCCGGATCATCGACATGGATGCCATAATCTCATGTGAGAACACCATCCACCAGGTACACGGTACATAGTCTTGTGACTCGGCCAACATTGTCTACCTGATACGCTGCAGGAAAGGATGTCCCGAGGCATGGTACATTGGGGAGACCATGCAGACGCTATGACAACGGATGAATGGATACCGCTCGACAGTCACCAGGCAGGAGTGTTCCCTTTCTGTCGGGGAACATTTGAGCAGTCAGCCACTGATCTTTGGGTAAGCGTTCTCCAAGGCAGCCTTCACGACACAGAATCGCTGAGCAGAAACTAATAGCCAAGTTCCGCACACGAGGACGGCCTCAACTGGGATCTTGGGTTCAGGTCACACTATCTGTAACCCCCACGACTTGCCTGGGCTTGCAAAATCTCACTAACTGTCCTGGCTGGAAACAATTCACACTTCTTTAACCTGTGCTTAACCCTCTCTCCACTCACATTGCCTGCGCCTGTAAAGACTTGATTACCTGTTAAGATTCGCATTCCAACCATTATCTTGTAATTGAGTTTGTGTCTGTATACGCCCTGTTTGTGAACCAAACTCTTCACTCACCTGATGGGGCAATGATCCGAAAGCTCGTGCTACCAAATAAACCTGTTGGGCTTTTACCTGGTGTTGTGTGATACTGGTCTGCAGTGCACTCTCCCACCACTACATGTGCTGTACCTGGAGGACTCTCCCTCTTTGCCCAGGTCCTGCTCCCAAAAAGTGCATCCAATAACATGAAGGTCAGTACTACAGGAGCGTCTGAGGCAAGTGAGTCTTGATCCTGATCCAAGAGTGTGTGAGACCCAGGTTAATCCCACACTCCAGGGAAGGTGTAGATGGAGCTTAATTCTGTACCGAACCCGTGATGTACCTTCTCTGTGAGTGTTTGATGAAACAATGTTAACATAGAGAAGTTACTTCATCCCCATTTTAAATATGGAGAAGTTATTCCTTCAAGTTCATATCCCAGTGTTTTGTAAATTTGATGAGGGTTTCTGCCTCTATCATCCTTTCAGACAGTGGGCGGCACGATAGCACAGTGGTTAGCACTGCTGCTTCACAGCTCCAGGGACCTGGGTTCGATTCCCGGCTTGGGTCACTGTCTGTGTGGAGTTTGCACATTCTCCTCGTGTCTGCGTGGGTTTCCTCCGGGTGCTCCGGTTTCCTCCCACAGTCCAAAGATGTGCGAGTTAGGTTGATTGGCTATGCTAAAATTGCCCTTAGTGTCCTGGGATGTGTAGATTAGAGGGATTAGTGGGTAAAATATGTAGGGATATGGGGGTAGGGTCTGGGTGGGATTGTGGTCGGTGCAGACTCGATGGGCCGAATGGCCTCTTTCTGTACTGTAGGGTTTCTATGATTTCTATGACAGTGAGTTCCAGACTCTCACCATCCTCTGGCTGAAAAAAATCATGATGTGGAGATGCCGGCATTGGACTGGGGTAAACACAGTAAGAAGTTTAACAACACCAGGTTAACGTCCAACAGGTTTATTTGGTAGCAAAAGCCACACAAGCTTTCGGAGCTCCAAGCCCCTTCTTCAGGTGAGTGGGAATTCTGTTCACAAACAGAGCTGTTTGTGAACAGAATTCCCACTCACCTGAAGAAGGGGCTTGGAGCTCCGAAAGCTTGTGTGGCTTTTGCTACCAAATAAACCTGATGGACTTTAACCTGGTGTTGTTAAACTTCTTACCGAAAAAAATCACTCAACTCCCCTCTAATCCTTTCATCAATGATTTTAAATCTCTGCTCCCTGGTTTTTGACCTCCCTGCTCAGGGAAATAAGATTGAAACAATCCCATCAGCTGCCTCTGCCCTTCCTCCCTTCTACTAGCCCGCCTGGTCAAACCACCATTAATGCCCCCTCACCCTTGTCAAAGCCCTGAACTCACATCTTTCTCTCCTATCTCCCTCATGTCCTCTCTGAGCTTTTTTTGGCAATGAGACCCTCCCCGCCCCCCATGTTAGCCGGTATTGTTCACAGTTCTCGTTCTTCACATGTTGTCCCTCTCCCTTTTAAATCTGCTGGTGTCATCCCTCTCCTCAAAGAAAAACCTTGACCTCTCCATCCTTGCAAACTACAACCACATCTTCAACCTCCCTTTCCTCTCCAAAGTCTTCAAACGTGTTGTCACCTCCCAAATCCTGGTCAGGCAATAGTTTAAAGGGAGAGCACGGGGATAGGCGAGGTTGCAGCAGGTGAGGGGCAAGGCAGCAGCAGAGAGGACTAGTGAGGATATGAGGGATAACTCCCCAACACATCCCAGAACGACAGAGTCAATCTCTCAGTTAAAGTCACGGTGGCACAATGGTTAGCATTGTTGTCTCACAATGCCAGGTTCGATGCCAGGCTTGGGTCACTGTGCTGAGTCTGCATGTTCTCCCCGTGTCTGCACAAGTTTCCTCCCACAGTCCAAAACACATGCTGTTTAGGTGCATTGGCCATGCTAAATTGTCCCTCAGTGTACCCGAACAGGTGCCAGAGTGTAGCCACTAGGAGAATTTCACAGTAACTTATTGCAAGGCTAATGTAAGCCTACTTGTGACACTAATAAATAAACTTATCCTTAAAAAAACTCTGTCACAGAATTAATCTGCAACAGTTTACACTGCAGACAGAGATGATCTCCCCAAGTCACTGCCTGATCTTTTACAGTCTTCTCTGTTCCTCACTCCTGAACTACTTTCTCCTGTGTCCCCCTCTCTTGCACATGTACTGATCCCACAGTCCAACTTTATTAGTAAGTTGGATCGCAAGTATTTTGCTCTTTAACTTTTGAATTTCATTTTACCTTTTAATTTTTGCCTTTTTTTCATTGTTTCCCTGTACACGCATTTTGACCAATGATGGTGGGCCTGTGCAAAATTGTTTTGAAGGAATGAGAGCGCAGTTCAGGGTGGGTGGAACATGGATTCAAGTTTCAGGCTTGACCTCTTGGTTTGGATAATGTAACATGGTGAATTCCAGCACACATCCGACTGCTCCATGGCATTATGTATTGGAGTATCATCCACGTTGTGTAGCTTGTGTCCCAATTGTGCTTAACAATGTATCTGTGTTTCTGTCATGCATAATAGGTTTTTACTTGCTGGGCAATGGGTATAACCTGTACAAACTACTGTATGTGGCTATGTTTTAGTTAGGGAAATGTTATTTTCTTTCAGATGCTGACATTTCTGGAGGATCAGCACATCCAACTATAACTTAATGGATATTAGGCATCTAAAATGTTTTGGTTACAAATATTAAATATAGATTTATCTACAATTTATACATGATATATTCAGTTATGGTATAATGTTCAGTATGATTGGGATGTTCTGATATAAAATTAGGAATTCCATTTTCTTTTGACTGCTTTACCTCACTCCTTTCCTCGCTGTGTACTCTGTTGAGAAGTCATTCTGTTTAATGTTGTGTAGCATGTCGATACTGCTCTCTGGAATGTAGAATATAAACCATACTTATTGGAAGAAAAACATTGATTTTTTTTCCAAAAATCCCATTTTTCACATTAATCTGTAACCATACATGTCTTAATCATGAAGTATAATCAATTAATCACTTCATTTGAGGTAACTGAAAATAGTGTCAATTGATTTTAACACATGCGGTTCATGCTAAGTTCTAAACTCTATGCCTCACAGAATCCATACTAGAAGCTAAGAGGAAGGTCTAGGAGGGGTGGCACAGTTGTCAGCACTGCTGCCTCACAGCACCAGGGACCTGGGTTCAATTCTGGCCTTGGGGGATTGTCGATGTGGAGTTTGCATGTTCTCCCTGTGTTTGTGGGTTTCCTCCCACAGTCTAAAGATGTGCAGGTTAGGTAGATTGGCAAAGCTAAATTGTCTTGGTGTTGGGGGATTAGCAGGGTAAATACACAGGGTTATGGGGATGGGGCCTGGGTGGGATTGTTGTTGGTGCAGGGTTGATGGGGCAAATGGCCTCCTTCTGCACTGTAGGGATTCTATGATCCAACTACTGTAGTCATCACCGCCTTGGACGCTGTGGATCTTCCTCTTCTGATCTGCTGTTCAACACACCCGGTCCCACACTGATTGTCAGTTTGAAAGCCTCCAAGAATAAAGAATACTACTCCCCACACTAGAAATCTGTCAAACATTTACCAGGGAAGGAGCAGTTTTATTTAGAGGTGGCATCCTGTCATATCCACAGTCGTTCAGGAATGAATATTCAGTGAGTGGTGGATGAATATTTGTATAAATTGCATCCCATAATATCCACACCAATGTTCAGGTATCAGTCTGACTATCCTGTGGGGAATCAGGTGTGGAAATGCCCCTTGTGCTGTGTGAGAAGATCCAGCTGAGAGACCTGTTTACTCGGTGCTTTGTGCTGAGCTGTTTGATTGGAGAAAACCCAACCCAGGAGAAAGAGTCTGGAAGTTGGGATATTCATTCCAGGGAGTCCAACACTTGGGAGTCAGGACGTGATCCTGAAATGAGTGTGAAGGATGCTGGGTGAGGAGATGGGTTGGGTGCAAGGTCCGTCTCAGAGAACCAGCACAGTGTCAAAGTTTAAAAAACAGCTGTCACCTCATAAACTCCCCACATCTGATCCATGTCAAACGATGCCCCAGCCACTCCCCATGGCCCTTCACACCCTCTACATCCTATGTCCTCCACTCATGGCCCCTTTACCCTCCATGCCAACCTCTGCCCCCTCCCACTTCACATGCTCCTTTAAAGTCTCTATGCCAACTTAATGCCATTCAAACCACCTCATGCCCCCTACCCATTGCTCTTACACCACCCATACCAGTTCACCCAGGATACACAATGGACAGATCTCAGGACCTATGCTGAGATTAAATAAATGAAGTTCCAAGTAGACTTTAAAGAAACAACATTCATTCATTAAAAAAAACGACCTTTAAATTTTTTCAATTACATTATCCCTGTGAAACTTGAGTCATATGTAGGCCAGACCAGATAAGGATTGCAGATTTTCTTCCCTCAGGGACAGTGAATCAGATGGGTTTTTGCAACAAACAACAATGGTTTCGTGGTCACCATCAGACTTTTAATTCCAGATTTTTTATCAAATTCAATTCACACCATCTGCCGTGATGTGATTTGAACCTGTATCCCAGAGCATTACCCTGGGTCTCTCAATTAATCATCCAGTGACAATCCAACTACACCACTGTGGCTATCAAACAAACTGAAACTGTCGGCACCCTACAATGCCAATGGATGCTGTGAAATATGTTGTGCACCCTTATACAGTCAATCCCCGAGGCATATGTCAATAGACCGAGTAAAAGGCAACAATTTTCCAGTGCAAGTAAGATAAAAGCAAATTACCTCCGATACTGGAATCTGAAACAAAAACAGAAAATGCTGGAAAATCTCAGCAGGTCTGACAGCATCTGTGGAGAGAGAACAGAGCGATAATTTCATGTCTGGATGACTCTTCATCAGAGCTTACACTCCAGACAGTTTTTTCCCCCCTGACAGTTTAGACAATTTTCCCAGGAGTTAAAGGCAGCAATTTTAAAAGCCTGTTCAGTATGACAGCTTCCTTTCATAGCTCCTCCTGACATTTTTGACAATTTTGATGCGCTTTCAGTTCCAATGGGTTTGTGCACCACGCACAATCATTCCTAATTTTTAAAATATCTTTAACAATATCTTATGTTTCCGAAACGCAGCTGATCTCCCAAAGTGTATGGCGACCATTTCCACTCCACAAGAGTACTCCATCTATCTAAACAAATGACCAGAGTTCAGACCTGCTCCGATTGGGTTTAATTTGCATACGCTGGGTTTCAGACACCTCCCTGTTGTGGCAAAAGATCCAAACCAAAAAGAGAGAAAAATGTCCCTCATGATAAAACAGGATGAGGTCCAGGAGGTAGTGTTGGAGGGAGGGACCCTAATTCCTTCTGCCACTCCCTATCACCATGATGTGACCTCTCCTGTGTCAGAGGCATGACCAGCAGCACTACAATCGGAGACAGAACCTGTCTAATTTCATTTGCTTCTTTGTAGAAGGCCTTTTGGCTAAGATCAAGTGTAGTATGGTCGGCAGCCCATGGTCGGCAGCACTTGGTCGAGGTCATTAGGTTACACTGAAGCTTCATATGTTTCATATGAAACAATTTTTAAAAGCGGCATCTCGGCCTTTTGGCTAAGATGCAAATGAGCTCAAGTCTTGGAGGAGGAACCTCCCCCTTCTCCAATCAGCTTGGCTCATGTAGATCGGGCCCAGGACAGGGTGGTTTGGTCGCTCGCCCTGTCTTGTCAGCCTGGATCTGAAATGTCTCAACTTGTTGAGACTCTGAATTGGATTTGATTTGATTGAATTGGAAAAGTATATTTTTTAAAAAAAGAAGCTGACAAAGAAACTCATTCTGCTGAAGAATCACATTTCTTCGTAGATTCTGGCAAACCTCTGTCTTAAATTCAGTCCGAACTTGCTTCAGCAAACTTGAACTGGCCTCATCACCCTCTGGTCTTAATCTACATGAAGAAATTGCAGATCATCTTCATTTTCTTCAACAGCAGCACGAGTCTGATTTTGTCTGTGTGCTCATGAAGATGGCAGAGTTTCTGCTTCTAAAGCAGCAGCTTCCTCATCTCTGGAAGGTTCTGAGCTCCCTCCATCCACCACAGCAGCCAGAGCATCACAGGCCTCCTCCTTCACAACCCATTTAATTTTAACCCACCAACACTACCCTCCAAATCTGACATCTTACCCTCCTGACACTCTTCTCCCTCCTCCGCTGCAGCTGCCACTGCCACATTGCTGTGAGGTATTTACCTTCATCTCTTCCTCATCAGCCCTTTCAGGAATCTCCAATGCCAGCTCTGCACCATCACCATCTGATGTGCCCATATTATGTAATTGGCCAAAACCTCAACGTTTGCATTGGACTTTGGCATTAGGATGAGCATAAGGTGTTTCACTCCAGGTATGATTCAAGTGATCCACTAGGAAGCTTTTACCAAAACAAACTATTTAGGAATACAGAATATAACAAAAAGAATTAGCAATTAATTTACCAATTAAAATACTTAGACATGGCAAAATATACTCCTTAACAGGATTCTTAATCCTTATCCATGGATAGAGCAGGGACAGGAATGGTTGTTGCAGGTTCCGGGGTTTAGATGTTTCAGTAAGTGCAGGGAAGGTGGTAAAAGAGGGGGAGGTGTGGCATTGTTAGTCAAGGACAGTATTACGGTGGCAGAAAGGACATTTGATGAGGACTCGTCTACTGAGGTAGTTTGGGCTGAGGTTAGAAACAGGAAAGGAGAGGTCACCCTGTTGGGAGTTTTTTTTATAGACCTCCGAAAAGTTCCAGAGATGTAGAGGAAAAGATTGCAAAGATGATTCTGGATAGGAGCGAAAGTAACAGGGTAGTTGTACTGGGGGACTTTAACTTTACAAATATTGACTGGAAAAGCTATAGTTTGAGTACTTTAGAGGGGTCAGTTTTTGTCCAGTGTGTGCAGGAAGGCTTCCTGACACAGTATGTAGATAGACCAACAAGAGGCGAGGCCACATTGGATTTGGTACTGGGTAATGAACCAGGCCAGGTGTTAGATTTGGAGGTTGGTGAGCACTTTGGTGACAGTGACCACAATTCGATTACGTTTACCTTAACAATGGAAAAGGATAGGTATATACCAAAGGGCAAGAGTTATAGCTGGGGGAAAGGAAATTATGATGCGATTAGGCGAGATTTAGCTGGCATAGGTTGGGGAAGGAAACTGCAGGGGATGGGCACAATTGTAATGTGGAACTTGTTCAAGGAACAGCTACTACGCGTCCTTGATAAATATGTACCTGTCAGGCAGGGAGGAAGCAGACGTGTGAGGGAACCGTGGTTTACGAAGGAGGTTGAATCTCTTGTGAAGAGGAAGAAGGAGACTTATGTTAAGATGAGACGTGAAGGCTCAGTTAGGGAGCTTGAGAGTTACAAGTTAGCCAGGAAGGACCTAAAGAAAGAGTTAAGAAGAGCCAGGAGGGGACATGAGAAGTCTTTGGTAGGTAGGATCAAGGAAAACCCTAAAGCTTTCTATGGGTATGTCAGGAGTAAAAGAATGACTAGGGTAAGATTAGGGCCAGTCAAGGACAGTAGTGGGAAGCTGTGCATGGAGTCTGAAGAGATAGGAGAGGCACTAAATGAATATTTTTCATCGGTATTCACACTGGAGAGGGACAGTGTTGTCGAGGGGAGTACTGAGATGCAGGCTGTTGGACTGGATGGGATTGATGTTGATAAGGAGGTGTTAGCAATTCTGGAAAGGGTAAGAATAGATAAGTCCCCTGGGCCGGATGGGATTTATCCGAGGATTCTCTGGGAGGCTAGAGAGGAGATTGCAGTGCCTTTGGATTTGATCTTTGTGTCGTCATCGTCTACAGGAACAGTGCCAGAAGACTGGAGGATAGCAAACGTTGTCCCCTTATTCAAGGAGGGGAGTAGGGACAACCCTGGTAATTATAGACCGGTGAGCCTTACTTCTGTTGTGGGCAAAGTATTGGAAAGGATTATAAGAGATAGGTGATTATAAATCCGAGAAAGGAATAATTTGATTAGGGATACTCAGCACGGTTTTGTGAAGGGTAGGTCGTGCCTCACAAACCTTATTGAGTTCTTTGAGAAAGTGACCAAAGAGGTGGATGAGGGTAAAGCGGTTGATGTGGTGTATATGGATTTCAGCAAAGCGTTTGATAAGGTTCCCCATGGTACGCTATTGCAGAAAATACAGACATGGGATTGAGGGTGATTTAGTGGTTTGGATCAGGAATTAGCTCGCTGTAAGAAGACGGAGGGTGGTGGTTGATGGGAAATATTCATCCTGGAGTTCAGTTACTAGTGGTGTACTGCAAGGATCTGTTTTGGGGCCACTGCTGTTTGTCATTTTTATTAATGACCTGGATGAGGGCGTGGAAGATGGATGAGTAAATTTGCAGTTGACACTAAAGTCGGTGGAGTTGTAGACAGTGTGGAGGGAAGTGGCAGGTTACAGAGGGACATAGATAAGCTGCAGAGCTGGGCTGAGAGGTGGCAAATGGAGTTTAATGCGGAAAAGTGTGAGGTGATTCACTTTGGAAAGAGCAACAGGAATACAGAGTACTGGGCTAATGGTAAGATACTTGGTAGTGTGGATGAACAGAGGGATCTGGGTGTCCATGTGCATGGATCCCTGAAAGTTGGCACCCAGGTTGATAGGGTTGTTAAGAAGGCGTACAGTGTGTTAGCTTTTATTGGTAGAGGGATTGAGTTTCGGAGCCAGGAGGTCATGCTGCAACTGCACAAAACTTTGGTGCGGCCGCATTTGGAGTATTGCGTACAGTTCTGGTCGCCACATTATAGGAAAGATGTGGAAGTGCTGGAAAGGGTGCAGAGGAGATTTACCAGGATGTTGCCTGGTATGGTGGGAAAATCGTATGAGGAAAGGCTGAGGGGCTTGAGGTTGTTTTCGTTAGAGAGAAGAAGGTTAAGAGGTGACTTAATAGAGGCATACAAGATGATCAGAGGATTAGATAGGATGGATAGTGAGAGCCTTTTTCCTCGGATGGTGTTTGCTAGCATGAGGGGACATAGCTTTAAATTGAGGGGTGAGAGATATAGGACAGATGTTAGAGGTAGGTTTTTTACTCAGAGTAGTAAGGGCGTGGAATGCCCTGCCTGCAGCAGTAGTGGACTCGTCAACATTAAGAGCATTCAAATCGTTATTGGATAAACATATGGATGATATTGGAATAGTGTACATTAGAGGGGCTTTAGATTGGTTCCACTGGTTGGCGCAACATCGAGGGCTGAAGGGCCTGTACTGTGCTGTAACGTTCTATGTTAACAGGATTAATCTCTGTTGTTCCAATTTAAAGCAATACCCCATAGACATGAATCCCTTCTGTAGAACCAGTTAGCACAGAAACCAAAGATACCCATGTGATGCTAGATCCTCAGCTCCTCAACAATTCTGGACAGAGATCCAAACAGAAATCTTCAGATAAAACCCTCAAACAGCAAGACCTCAGAAGCAAATGCAGCCTCCAGCAGCTCCCAGTCTCCAGACCCCAGAGACAGAAACGGATACCTGTCCCGCTGCAGCTTCCAACGCAGCAACTCAGAAAAAGATCCACTCTCGTGCAGCAGAAGCTCCAAAAAAGAGACTTGTCTGGCAGATTCCAGTCTTCAACTTCAAAGAGGGGAAAACACTTCTCTCTCAACTCCAAAAGCAGCATCTAAGCTTGAATATTCTGTGTAAATCTAGCTTCCACTCTGCCAAATCCCAGGGGAAAACAGCAGAACAGCATCACTTCTAGCCATGAGAAGCAATTATGCTGTTGCAGCAACAATACAGGATGCCGGTAGACAGGACAGTTCCGAGTGCATAAAACAACTACAACAGACCCTGCACAAGAACATGGCTCAAATACATTTTTTAAAGGCACAATATCATCACACCACGGACACCTGTGTAACTGTCAGAAGAAAATCACAATTATCATCTTTTGTCACGTAAATTAACTCTTCTCCTGATGGTTTAAACGCTCAGCTACTGATATCACCTTCGCTCATCCCCCATCTGATCCACATTGACCTCTCCAGCCCCACAATAACCAAACAGCTTCCTCATGAACTCCTCATGATCCGTCAACTCCTGGATGTACGAAACCTGCCCTCCAGTCAACAAGCACTCCTGTGTGTTATGGGCCAGCTTTATCTAAAAAGGAGGAAATGAAAATGAAAAATAAATCATGGTCCAGACTTTGCTGTGCTGTCTTGTGACACATTTTCCGAGTGCTGGAGAAAGCTTTCAGCCTGCACCCAGGGGGGACTTCTGATTAGAGATCAATCTTATGACAAAGTCAGAGCCATCTCCAAGACAACTGCATTTTACAAATCCTCAAAATTTGTGACAAACAATTTTGTGGTCTTTCCGTATATTCAACTCAAAAAACTGATAAAGTTTCAAAAATTTAAATATAATATATATGTTTAATATTCAGATATTGCCCTCTTGCCCATCACAGGAAAACCTGTGCATAAGCAGCAGCATTTATACATATTGATGTCTTCTTTTGGTGATGTTTGTCGATCTGGTCAAAGGTTAAATTGACCTTCTTGAAACAACTGGACTGATGGTGGGAGAGGTTGGAGACAGACACTGCTGAGACAGAGAGTGCTTTGGAAGGACAGCTCCCCTGTGTGAGCACTGGAGGGTAAACAACACAGACAACTCAGTGTAGGTGAAGCAGGTGAGTCGCAGTGCGAATGCGCTGGTGTCTGTGGAGGTCTGAATGATTTGTCTCACACCTCGCATGTGAATGGTTTCTCACCAGTGTGCACAGAGGGCTGATAGTTTGAAAATGACTTGTTGCGTTCCATATATGTGAATATGATGGCGTACGCAAGAAGCCAATGAGTCCAAGAATAACGGTGTCACCTACCTTGCGTGGGAAGGATTTCTTCACAGCAGCAGCCCTTCAGCCCAACAAGTCTGCGCCGAAATAGATGCCTCTCTAATCCAATATTTTCTTGCCTCCATGTGGTCCATATCCCTCTATTCCCTGCCTATTCATATATCTATCCAGATGCCGGTTGAACGTTGTTATAGAATCTGTTTCTGCCTTCTTGACCACCAGAGTTGACCTGGAGAATGATTTGTCACACATCTTGCATGCAAATGGTTTATCTCCTGTGTGAATGTGTCGGTGTTTACGGAGGTTCGATGACTCGGAGAATGATTTGTCACACACCTCACACTTGAGTTTCTCTCCTGTGTGAATCCTCTGGTGTGATAGAAGTGGGGTGGATTGGCTGAAAGCTTTCGTACAAAAATCACATTTGAAGGGTTTCTCCTGTGTGAACACATCAGTTCTGACATAGGTTTGATGATTGAGTGAATGATTTGTCACACACCTCGCACATGAATGGTTTCTCCCATGTGAATGCGTTGGTGTTTAATGACGCTTGATGACAATGAGAATGATTTGGTTGCATATCTTGCATGTGAAGGGTTTTTCCCCCTGTGGAATCCTCTGGTGTGATAGAAGGTTGTAACTTTGGTTGAAAGTAATTTCACAAACATCACACCTGAAAGGGTTCTCTTTCTACCTGTGTGAATGTATTGGTGTTTACGCAGGGTCAATGACAAAGAGAATGATTTGTCTCACACCTCGCACGTGAAGAGTTTCTCCGCTTTAGAATCTTTTGGTGCATTAGAAGATGGAAATTTTGGCTGAAAATCATCTTACAAACATCACACCTGAATAGCTTCTCTTGCTCCTTTGCCTGAAGAAGTTGGTGTTCGCTGAAACTTGATGACCATGTGAATGATTTGTCACACATCTCAAACATGAAGGGTTTCTCTCCTGTGTGAAAACGTTGGTGTGTACAGAGAGTCGATGACCACGAGAACGATTAGACACACATTTTGCACATGAAGGGTTTCTCCCATGTGTATTCGTGTTGATGGAGAGTCGATGATACCAAGAATGATTTGTCACACACCTCAAGTGTAGGGTTTCTTACCGGTGTGAACTTGCTAGTTGACAGAAGGTCCCAAATTGTGAGAAGGACTCTCACAAACATCACAACCAAATGGTTTCTCCCCCGTGTGAATCATCTGGTGCCTCAGGACCTTTGTAGAAATCACAAAATCTTTATCACAAACATCACACCTGAATCATTTCCCTTCCATATGGCTGCCCTTGTGCAAACAGCAGTTGTAATAAATGCACCTTAGAAGATCTTCTGAACCTGTGGAGCCTTCCTCAGACACCTCACACATGAAAAGCCTTTCATCTGTAGAAATGAATCAGTGGTTCAAACAGCTCGATGAATGATGGAAGCTCTCACTCAGTCTTCCCAGCCTCACCCTGAACGATCGGCAACAGCCAAACCTTCAGAAAGGTTGGTTCTGATGGATCCACACTGTAGGCGGGCATAAATTTTGTGGGTATTAGGATTAGAATATTTCTTAAACTATAACTCGATAAATGAAGCAAAACAGGACAGCATTCAGCCAGAAAGGTGTGAGTAAGGCAAGCAGGCATCTTTTAAACACAGAAACCAGGTTGACAAAGACTCAGGAACTCGCATCAATATGCTATTCAGAAAATATCTTGAGACCTGGAAAACTTCCTGACATCCCATCAAACACCCATTGTCCAAAGGAATTCAGAGACATAAAGCAATTATCACACTCTTAAACCAAACTTTACATATTAAAACTCGAGACCAGAAAACCCATTAACGGGATAACTATAAAAGAAAACCATTTACACATCAAACTCCACAAACCTATTGAAACAGGATGATTATATCAGGAAACCACTCACAAACCATTTACATATCAAAACAGATCGTTACTATAACTATACTCCGTTTTGGCAGGCAGGCAGAGTACTTTGCGGGACTGTCTTGTCTGTGTCCTGATTGTACCTCCGTCGACGTAAAAAAACTATAATAAACTGTGCTGTTATCGATCTTGGCTCTGGGTGCGAGTGGTGTGGTATCTGTTCACTCGCGCTAACAATTGGGGGCTCGTCCGGGATAGTGACCGCCGCTGGAACATCGCCTCTCAAACACTGGGTGAGTATCTTTACTCATTTAAAGTCCGCGGGAATTCCCAGTGCCAGCGGTGTTCCACGGTTGCCGCGATCTGAACTTGTGAACAGAGCCCGATCGAGAGCTGCACAGCGGGGTAGGTTCTTCTTTGGGCGGGTGAGCGGGGTCGCGAATTGTAATTGATTGTGTACTGTTGCATTCCGTGTATCCCTGACAGCGGACCCGACCAGACATTAGCTGACCCAAAAGGTACCTAAGGAAGACAAGGGTTAAGTGGCCGGGAGGCCGGGAGGACGTCCAGGGTTAGGGCCAATGAACGCGGACTCACGAAGTTCGGTTTAAGTCCGGGCGCTGCAAGTCGGGTAGGACCTCTGCAGGCGCGAAAGTCTGGGCCACTGGAAACAGATCCGCGAGGAGTCTGCTACATGTCCGGGCGCTACTAAGTCTGGAGCCTCTGTGAGTGCTTCGGGCACTACAAGCAGGAGACCTCTGGTAGCGCGAAAGAACGGCTACACGCTGGGGGAACTCCTACCTGCGGTCAATCCCACGCTTGTCCGCACCCAGGTCAGGGTGATTCCCGGGGAGATAGGGAAACGGCGAGCCTCTGTGGATTGATTTAGCGGTAGGATTTGGTCAGGAAAGAGTGGCCCCCGGCCCCTGTAGTCGTGGTCAGAGCCCCCCCCCCCTGTCTCTGTGAGCGGTGATCTCCCCGTTACATGCAGGACGGGCTCTGCGTGTTACTGCTGAAGGTTTAAAGGTACTGACAGTGGAAACACCAAACCAGGAACCCCAGGGATACCTACACAAGTATCTGTGGGAAGCACCAAACCAGGATTAGTACACCACTGATCTTAGCTAAGAGATTCGACATGGATAGCATTGAGACCATTTTTGAATGGGGGCCGGAAGGGTCCCTCACCCGCTATCTAGCAGATAAAAACAAGAACCTAATTAAAAGCATGATTAAAACAGGGTGGAAACCCCAAGACCCCCTTGAGAGCCAACGGGAATGGTGGGCAACGGAAAAGAGGAACAAGGATGATAAGGCTTGGATCCTCATACTGAAGGCACACCTCACCCTAGCAGGGCGAGTCCATAAATACGTTCAGGATAAACAAGAAAAGGCTGAACAGAAAAAGCATGCTGCTGTGATGGCTATTAACCCCGTGTTGCCGGCACTGACCGACTTCTCCCGTGAAGCCCCATACGAGGAATGTCCCGATTGGGAGTGCTTAATAGACGAGACAAGTCCTCGGTGCCCAACAGGGGGGAGTCCCCCGGTAACCACCGATCCCCCAAACGCCAAAGCAGCACCTCTTAAGATCGAATGTATCCCAGGGGGACAAGGGAGAGACGGGCGAGGAAGGCAGGCCCAAATTAAAATGACTTATGTGTCACTCTCGCCAGGGGACACTATGAAATTACTAGAAAAGCTCCCAACCCTGCAGCCCAGGCACAGTAACGCAATTTTTTGGCAAAAGATGAAAGAGATGCAACTGTGCCACAACTTACACAACCGAGATATAGCAGGGTTAGTAAGAGCCAAGATGCCCGAGAATCACTGGGCTCGGCTCCGGGCAGAACACCAGAATGGGACTTGGTGTGCAGACCTAGACGGGAGCCGCCGGGAGCAGGAACAGGCTCTGACAGGCTTTAAAAACGATATCATCCTGACCATGGGGGAGGTCCCCGTGAGTTGGAGTGTAATAGTAGGAGTAACGCAGAAAAAGGAGGAAGGGGCTCAGGAATACGGGCGACGAAAATTCGATGCCTTTGTAGCCCACGGAGGAATGCCAGATGCAGATAGACAGAACCCGGCATTCCTCCAGTTATATAGGGATGGGCTGAGCCCAGCACACCAAGCTATCCTAAAGACAGGATTGGTAAACTTTAACACCTTCGATGAATTAGAAAACTGGGCTGTCACTGTAGACAACCAGCAAAGGAAAACACAGGGCGCCAGAGCAGGGATATCAGCGGTAGGAACTGAAGGAGGAAATTGCTACAGGTGCGGGGAATTAGGCCATTTCAAAAGGGAATGCCGAGCTATAATCCCGCACCCTCCTAATACATGTAATAAGTGCGGCAGAATCGGACACACCGAATCTACCTGCAAAGACAGAAGGATCCCAAGGAGAAAGGGAGCGCCCCCGAAGAGACTGGAGAAAACCCCGGCAAGCGCCCCAGATATAAGGGAGAACGAGGTGGTTTCGGACCCAGCGCACCTCAGCCACCAGCAGCTGCTGGACATTATACAAACCTTGGCGGCACAAAAATCTGCATGAGTGGCATCGGCCCCCGCCCCGGGAACGGACCCCCGTATCTGGGTGAATGCATCGTTAGGGGGCCGGCGATGCAAAATATTAATAGATACGGGGGCTTCGATATCCCTCACCAACATGGCACTACCCACCACCCACCGTTCCATAGTAGTAGTAGGAATAGGGGGATAGGACTATAGCATATCAGAGCGAAGCAGTGTTACTTGAGGTAGAGGGGATCATACTCCCCGTACACTTCTGGGTGGGCCCAAATGAAGAAGGGACAATTTTGGGAATAGACCTCCTGGGAGAGTTAGGAGCAGTGGTGGACGCTTTCAATAAGCGCCTGCTGTGGACGGCAAGGAAAGAACACAAGAGCGGGATCCAAGGATACTGGGTCCCTAATAAGAACGTAGCAGCCATAGGCATGGGGGCTCCGGCTCCGACGGCCCGAGACTGGAAGAAGGAGGGACTAGTGGGACTCTTATGTCAAGCACTACCCCGGGTCTGGGCTACAGGCAAGCAAGACTGCGGTCTCGTCACAATCCTTCCTTTACAAATACAAGGACCAGCCCATGCCCCTCATAAACAATATCCCATAAAACCCGAGGCGTTACAGGCAACCGAAACAATCGTCCAGGCTTTGGTTAAACGGGGCATCCTGAGACCCACCGTGTCCCACACAAATTCCCCGATGTGGCCCGTCCGTAAGCCAGACGGGAACTACCGACTAACCATCGACTATACCGCCCTGAATAAGGTCACCCCAAAGGAACACCCTATCGTTGCGAGCCCGGCCACTATATTTAACGGACTGCGACCTGAATATTGTATCTTCTCCGTGCTAGACATAGCAAACGGATTCTGGTCAATTCCACTCCACCCAGACTCCCAGGAGAAGTTTGCCTTCACCTGTGGAGGTAGACAGTACACCTGGACCCGTCTCCCCCAGGGATTCCACAATAGCCCCAACATATTCCACCGGGTTATGAGCAAAGCCCTCGAAAATTGTAACTTATCCCCCTATGAGAGCGCTTTTCTCCAATATGTGGATGACATCTTGATCGCCTCCACTAACCCGACGGGGCATTTGGGAGCCCTGTCAGTAATCCTGCGGGGCTTACAAACAGCAGGATTTAAGGTTAACCCAACCAAAGCACAACTCGCAAAACCAGAGGTCCGATATCTGGGGCATTACATAAGTCAGGGAAAGAAAACCCTTCCCACGGACCGAAAAACAGCAATTGCCAACATGACCCGTCCGAACACAGTTAGGGGGGTGCGTAGGGTAATGGGACTCTTTAATTACTGTCGGAATTTCATCGATCAGTTTGCATCCATAGCAGAACCTATCCAGCGATTGGTAAAAGGGGGGAGGCCGGGGGCAGAAATCATTGAATGGGGACCCGAACAAGAAACAGCATACTCCCACCTGAAATCAGAATTATTAGCGGCCCCAGCCTTATGCCTGCCCAACATAGCGAAACCGTTCCATCTTTTTTATAATGCGGAGGACGGATTCTATAGCTCCGTTGTGACTCAAGAAAGTGGGGGCACCATGAGACCTGTAGCATATTATTCGGTGCGGCAGTCCCCGATAGCCAAAGGACTACACAAATGTGTGGCAGCCCTGGACTGTGCCGCATGGGCAGTCAGGGTGTGCGAACCCATTACTATGTTAGGACAGATCATCCTGCACACAAAACATACAATAGTAGAATTATTAAACACAGGTCGACTCCGAACTGTTTCAGATGCTCGAAGGGCAACTTGGGAGGCAGTGCTCCTTCCTCAGGACCAATCTATTAAAATCGTACGAGATACCGGAAGAAACCCAGCAGAGGGGTTCCTTCCAGACGGCAGTCCACATCACTGTCCGATTAACCCAGACATGGATACAGAGGATGGGATTAGTGATCAGCCACTGGAGAACCCCGATATAATACTATACGTAGACGGGTCCCGAAGGCAGGTGGAGGGACAGTACCGCACAGGATGGGCAGTGGTAGATCAGGAAGGAACACTAATAGCAAAGGGCACATGGGGGGGGAGACCTCTGCTCAAGTGGCCGAGCTTATAGCATTAACAAAGGCCCTTAGCGCAGGAAGGGACAAAAGGGTAAACATATACACGGACAGTCAATATGCGTTCGGGGTGGTTCACGACTATATGATAGCATGGAATAGGCGCGGATTCATTACCGCAGCGGGGGGACACATAAAACATGAAAATATAATTCGAGACCTGGCCACAGCATCCAGACTACCCTCAGAAGCAGCCGTAATTAAAATAAAAGCCCATCAAAAGACAAGGACTGTAGAGCAGAAGGGGAACCAACTAGCAGATGCCGCTGCTAAAGCTGCAGCAGGGGAAGCCCTCCCACAGATAGCTGCCATCACCTCTTCCCCCATGGAAGAGATGGATGTTCATAAACTACAGGGTAGCGCTGACCCAGACGAGGTGGCGCGATGGAAACAGACCGGGGCGTCCTTAGACGAAGATGGTATATGGAGGAAAGGACATCAAGTAGTCGCCCCCTCATTCATACAGGCGGAACTACTTCGACTCCACCACGAACCAAACCACTCCGGACGGGATGGGACCCTAGCTCGTTTATCAGGAGATTGGTGGTGGCCAGGGATGGGGCGGGATGTAGCTAAGCACTGCCAAAGATGCATCATATGCGCACAGCATAACCCTGGCCGGCCCCTGAAGGTTAAACTAGCAAACCAACCCAGGCCAAAGGGACCTTGGGAAAACCTCCAAATTGACTTCATCGGCCCTCTACCCACCAGTCGTGGGAAGAAGTACTGCCTGGTCCTCATTGACCAGTTCACCCGATGGGTAGAAGCCTTCCCAACCCGGGATTGCGGGGCAACCACTGTAGCCCACATCTTAGCATATGAGATAATACCCAGATGGGGAGTCCCGTTACAACTGGACTCCGACCAGGGGACACACTTCACAGGCAAGGTAATGAAACACGCATGTAAAACCTTAGGGATCCGACAGCGGTTCCATATACCATACCACCCCCAGAGTGCTGGAATGGTAGAGAGAATGAATCGCACCCTCAAGAACACGATAGCAAAAACTATCGCAGAAACAGGTCAGGGGTGGGTAGATGTCCTTCCCTGTATCCTGATGCGCCTACGGGCCACCCCAGGTCGAACCATAGGGCTCACCCCGTTCGAACTAATGACCGGGAGAGCAATGCGACTCCCCGAAAACATCGCCGTGGGAGGGGAAGAAATGACACCCCTCCGGGACAAGCTCAAACGATATGTGCAACACTTAGATTCACAACTCCGAGACCTGCACCACACAGCCAGGGACCAGCAAGCCATTAGAGACCAGGCTAAAAAGGAAAATGTCAGTCATACCCCCACCCTCCCTCGAGTAGGGGATAGGGTTTTGATTCGGATTGCCCCAGACCGACCCGGGTTTGCACCGAAATGGATGGGACCCCACAAGGTTATCCTTACCAGCGATACATGTGCGTGTGTCGATGTGAAAGGAAAAGGCCGATGGAAACATTGGTCGCAATTAAAATCCTATCACCACGGGGAAAGAGGACAGAGCAGACTGACTGAAAGGACAGAGGATGCTCCGTCCACTCCACGTATTGGCCCTTAACCATCTTTGTCCTTACAGCGGAAATCGAAATAACAACCTTTATTTTCCAACACTAAAGGAACTATATGCCAACCGAGGCATGAATGTATATATGTAGATAGAAATAAGAATAAGATAAGTAAGACAAGTTCATCACCTAATATGAACCTAACGACTGGCGGCCACCAGGTTTTATATATCCTCCCCCAACCCCTCTCCAGAACCATGTGGACCACTTGGAGGATGATCCTCGCGGCGACCTTCCTGCGAGTGTGGCACCCGAAGAACACCCCATCTACCCGCGATTCCACGGGATAGCCTTCAACACATCCGAGGCACTATGTGTGCCAGCTGGACCGGACCCTATGAACAGTAGAACTTATCTTAACGCATGGCTACAAGTTTACCCGGGTATCAACGAGATCTGCTTCACTTGCACTTTAGAAGGACTCCGAACATGCATTCAACAGTGGGACCTCCAGAACAGAGACCAGTGCGTTTTTGGGACTCTCTGCGCCCTCCCCGACAACCCACAAGAGGCCCGACCACAGGACATTTTGAATTCAAACATGGACATTTGCGGCTATTACGGACTTGTTGAGGCTCCCGCAGTCTCATTGTATGTATGTTTTGCACCGCTTCCAACGCGGGCCCCCACGACCACAAGGCCCGAAATCTTACCCTGTCCCTTGCAAAGCAGGGGACCGGAGGGAGGACTGGTGTTGTGGAACGAGGGGGAAATTGTGTACGACAACGTAAAACATGAGGTGGTACCTGTCCTGATCGACATTTCAGGAATCCAGGTACCCAGGCATTGCTCAGAACAGGTACAGAACTTGTATCAGATGTTAGAGAGAGAGACCATAAAATGGGCCATTGACGCAATGGGGGCCACACACTACAGGGGAAACATAAACACCAACACATACCGAAGCAAACGGGGTATTATCAATGATATGCTCACAGGGCTGAATACAGGAGACACAATGATTAACTCCATTGACATCCAGGGCCTCAACAGTAAAATTGAACAGCTGAAAGGGGTAATGAAAAA
This sequence comes from Mustelus asterias, assembly GCF_964213995.1. NCBI lineage: Eukaryota > Metazoa > Chordata > Chondrichthyes > Carcharhiniformes > Triakidae > Mustelus > Mustelus asterias. Next base: position 37,918,332 of record NC_135808.1, read on the forward strand.
CATATTACAGCGGTCATTAGACCAGCAGGCGGAACAAGCATTCTTAGGGGAAGCGGGCGCCCATATCCAACTAGATGGGATTGCAGTGTTAGAAGCACATGCCCGAACTATCAATCGCCTCATAGACAGGGAAAGGGAAGACACTGCCCGGGTACAACAGGGACAGTTATGCCATGCATATGGTCAGTGGATGGTGGCACAAATACGACACAATTTGGACCAGGTACACAGGGGGGGGAAGTGCCCGATTGGATCGACAGCGCCCAACTAGCGCAACTCGCAGATCAGAAGGGGGTGCTGGATGACCGGACCCTGAAGGGGATGACACGAGTATATCCAGTAATCCCCGACTGCGAGGTTAGTGAGGGCACCGGGATAGGAATGGTTCTGCTAATTCCAACGGTCACACAGGACGCTGGACCATTCCCCATCTTCCGAATTGAAAATATTGGTGTTAGGGGCAATGCTTCCCTCCGCTACCACATAACCGAAAACATGGCCATCTCCAAACATGGCATAATGTCCAGTGTTTCTCTCGCAGGGTGCAAGCAGAGGGGAGAGGTCACCATCTGTCCTCACCCACTGAGACAAGGAGAGGCAGCAGAATGTGGGTTTAACCGAACACAGGACTGCACCTTAGAGATTATACCCGTAGACCCACATTTCGCCCGGGCAGGATACGGGGGGCGGGGTAGATACTGTGTAGCCACCACACGTACATCATTCACATATAACGGATTAACATGCCCAATCCCCGACCCTAACTTCTGTTTTACCCCTCGCAAGCCAGTCACTATAGGTCAAGCTCACATCACCAATATTCGAAATAGGCAGACCATAGCCTTTAATGCCACAGACCCCCTAAAAGACAACCTAAGAGACTACCAAGAACCCGAGCAAGCCCCCATCCCACACCTGACCGAAGTCCTAAGGAAGCTCCGACTTAAAGTAGGACACTCCGTCCGATTATACCACCGGTTACAGTCACACATCAAAACCTTGGAACAAGATACCGAGACGGCGTTACGAAGTCAAACATGGGTACAGAAGGTGTGGGACTGGGGTCTAAATGTAAACATCCACCCCTGGGTCCGAATTACATCGCACACACTGGTGGTCATCCAACTCATCTTAGCCCTTTCCTGGGGATTGGCTACATGTTATACCTACCGCCAGCGGAAGAGAATGAAAGCACATAAGAACTTAGTTAGAACAATTGGTATGATGGGGCAGGTAGCCAAGCGGGATGATTACTCCCGCCTACACATGATTTGACAAACTCCGGGACTCCCCTAAACTGTACGACTGCAGCGTACGGAGGCAGGAAGCACCGGACACAAAATATAATAAAGGGGAGAAAGATCGGTTAGAAAAGTGAAAAGGAAATAAACAACAAAAATTCACTTTTGACCGACAGGGGGGACTGTAGGCGGGCATAAATTTTGTGGGTATTAGGATTAGAATATTTCTTAAACTATAACTCGATAAATGAAGCAAAACAGGACAGCATTCAGCCAGAAAGGTGTGAGTAAGGCAAGCAGGCATCTTTTAAACACAGAAACCAGGTTGACAAAGACTCAGGAACTCGCATCAATATGCTATTCAGAAAATATCTTGAGACCTGGAAAACTTCCTGACATCCCATCAAACACCCATTGTCCAAAGGAATTCAGAGACATAAAGCAATTATCACACTCTTAAACCAAACTTTACATATTAAAACTCGAGACCAGAAAACCCATTAACGGGATAACTATAAAAGAAAACCATTTACACATCAAACTCCACACCCACAAACCTATTGAAACAGGATGATTATATCAGGAAACCACTCACAAACCATTTACATATCAAAACAGATCGTTACTATAACTATACTCCGTTTTGGCAGGCAGGCAGAGTACTTTGCGGGACTGTCTTGTCTGTGTCCTGATTGTACCTCCGTCGACGTAAAAAAACTATAATAAACTGTGCTGTTATCGATCTTGGCTCTGGGTGCGAGTGGTGTGGTATCTGTTCACTCGCGCTAACACACACCACTGACCAGTTTCAGGTCTGATGATATATCAAAGCTCCTCTGACCTGACCAATTTCCAGATGATGATTTCAGTGCACAACCTTCTCTGTGCTGAACAATGCTGCGAAGGGACTCGATGACTTCCGACAGTAGTATAGTTGTTCCTTGGGTGATGGAAACCATTCTGCACACAGATCCTCTTAGAAATTGAATCTATTGCAGCATAAATATAATAAGTTGGCATTTCAACATATGGGGAGTCTTCTCAGCCATGGCTTAGTTAGCACTCTCATCTCTGCATCAGAAAGTTGTGGGTTCAAGACTCACTCCAGAGACCTGAGCACTGAGGCCAACACAACAATGAAGTACAGAAGGAGTGCTGCATTGTCAGAGGTACCATCTTTCAGATGAGTTAAACCTGTCTGCCCTGTCAGAGAAATGTGGAAGATCCCATGACACTACATCATAGAACAGAATGGGAATTATTCCTGATCCTCTGGTGAATATGGATGTCGCAATTGACATCACAAAAACACATTACCTGGTCATTGTTGTTATGCTGTTTGTGGAAACTTTCTGTGTGCAATTTGGCTGCAACATCTCTTTCAACAGAGACTACAAGTTAAAAACTTCACTGGCTGGAAAGTGCTTTCCGATGCCCGAGCTCACAAAATTGATACATAATTGCATGTTTGTCACCATGGGACATGTTACACTTCCTGTGAACTAGAAATTTTGAACCCATTGATAGAGTATGTACATGTGCGTGCAAGTGCGTGCATGCGCGTGCGTGCAAGTGCGTGCATGCGCGTGCATGTGTGCGCGTGCAAGTGCGCGTGCAAGTGCACGCGTATGCATACGCGCACGCACGCACACACGCACACACGCACACACGCATACACACATACACGCATACACGCATATACACACACATATATATATATATATACACACATATACATATATATATACACACACACACACACACACACACACATATATACATACATACATGTGGTGAACCATCGTTGGTTCCCACTGGATAGTACTGAGCCAGGGTCTGGCCAGTACTACAAGGATGTACATATGTTACTGTTGGGTTGTGCTATTGTTGCTGTTGGGGTTGTTACACCTTTGTACTGTAGTGTTGTGGCACATCCCAGTCGGGCTCCGCCTCCTGGGAGAGGTATAAAAGTCCCTGCTCTGGCCGGGACCCCTTCAGTCTGGGATAGTGTATATAATTACTGGCTGCTTCATTACAGTAAATAAAAGCCTTTCATTTACCGAGCATCAGGCCTCGTGTTTGAGTAGCACATCAATACACAAATTAGTTAGCTTGGTTGTTGCAAAAAGGGTTAATTATGAGTTATAAACCCACACATAAGATTCAACAAAAGGTTACACCAAATGCAAGATCCTTCCCACAACTTGGAAGAATGTTGGGTAAACATATCACACCATTATTACATCAAAGGTGTGATGGGCTGAAGGACAAGGATGAACTTCCACATCCAACCACCACCCCAGTGCAATTCACACATCATGGAACTATGTTTCTAGATAAGGTTCTGTCAGCAACTCCTGTGAAAAACGGTTGATGCTGGAATCTGAACTAAAAAGAGGAAATACTGGAATATTCAATAAGTTAGGCAGCATATGTGGCGAGGTAAAAATAAAGTTAACATTGAAGGTATTTGACCTTTCGACAGCCTGCAACAAAACACTTACCGACAAAAAGATGCTGGTTCTCATAATCCCCCGCACTCCATAAACTGCTCTATCATTGTCCCCAGGCGCTGAGAGTGTACATGCTCCCCAGGCGGCTCTGATTCAGCTTCCACACTCGATGTTTCTGAGAAATGGAACCTTTCAGATTCTCTGCCGTTTGCCCATTCACACCTTTTATTCTCGCTTTGGACTGCCATGAGCAGCCTTTCCCATTGTTTTAGTGGCTATGACTCATCTTTCATTCCCTCACCCTGCAGTATATCTCCCACTTTCTATAGCTTTTAGCTTTGACAAAGGGTCATCTGGATGCGAAACGTCAGCTCTTTTCTCTCCTTACAGATGCTGCCAGACTTGCTGAGATTTTCCACCACTTCCTCTTTTGGGCTCGCTGTTTCTGAGGCTGTGCAGGCCCCGCCCAGTTTCCTGGAGCCGCACCCAGTGCGCATGCTCCGTGCTGAGCGCATGCTCCGTGCTGAGAGCCCGCTCGTGACCGGTCGATGGGAGTCAACAAGCGCTTGCGCAATGCCGCATTTCTGATTGAGCCAGGCCGTACTCACACGCGCAATGCAGTCTGGGTAGGAACGTCCTCCGTTATTTAATTTTGAAATGACTTCGAAACCGACCATTCGACGCGTTCAATATCTGGCTAATTAACTGCTACTCCTTCCTCATAAACTGCGTTGTTAAATTTCTCACATGTTGATGCGATTCCATGATGAAAGTGGGAAAACTGCTTGGTGTCAATTTCTGACTGGTTGACGCTCTTGTCAACTATCTTGAAATATTTTCCGAATTAAGGAGCGATGTGAAAGCCAATAATTGGTCGCTGCAAGGAGCTCGAACAGTGATCAGCCACGATCTAAGTGCTGGAATAGCCTGGAGGACCCTTTCCTGATCCTATAGTCACACAGGTAGATTGGACACATCCTCATATTGGAGCAAAACTGGTCAGTGTAAGCTGATCCCAGGAATTTTTAGGGAGGAAAAGGACAGTAACTAGTGAGTTACTCTCCTTTTACTCATCACACTGAGTGTAGAATTCAACACCCTTTAGGTGAGGGGGGAAAAGTTGGCTGAAGGAAACATCTTTGAGATGCTGCAATGGGTTTGTATTTCAGGGTGTGGAGATTCTGGCGTTGGACTGGGGTAAACACAGTAAGAAGTCTCACAACACCAGGTTAAAGTCCAACAGGTTTATTTGGTAGCAAAAGCCACGAGCTTTCAGAGCGCTGCTCCTTCATCAGGTAAGTGGGAGTTCTGTTCACAAACAGGGTGATGCGCGATTAATTCACTCGGGAGGCTAGATCGTACCCGGGAATAAAGGCTTTTATTCGCAACAAGAATAGAGCATACTGCTTAACAATACTATCCCAGACTAAGGGCCACTAGGAAGTAGCAGTGACCTTTATACTCCTATAAGAATGCGGAGCCAAATGGAGTGTACCACAGAACAATGCTAACAGGTGGAACACCACAACCCTAACCCCAACAGTAACAAGAGTAACCTATGTACAAATACCCATAGTGGTAACCATCTATGGTTCACCACACAGAGCATATAAAGACACAAACTCAATTTACAAAATAATGGTTGGAATGCAAGTCTTTCCAGGCAGTCAAGTCTTAAAGGTACAGACAATGTGAGTGGAGAGAGGGTTAAGCACAGGTTAAAGAGATGTGTATTGTCTCCAGCTGGGACAGCTAGAACATAATACAGTACAGCACAGAACAGGCCCTTCGGCCCCCGATGTTGTGCCGAGCTTTATCTGAAACCAAGATCAAGCTATCCCACTCCCTATCATCCTGGTGTGCTCCATGTGCCTATCCAATAACCGCTTAAATGTTCCTAAAGTGTCTGACTCCACTATCACTGCAGGCAGTTCATTCCACACCCCAACCACTCTCTGCGTAAAGAACCTACCTCTGATATCCTTCCTATATCTCCCACCATGAACCCTATAGTTATGCCCCCTTGTAATAGCTCCATCCACCCGAGGAAATAGTCTTTGAACGTTCACTCTATCTATCCCCTTCATCATTTTATAAACCTCTATTAAGTCTCCGCTTAGCCTCCACTGCTCCAGAAAGAACAGCCCTAGCTCCCTCAACCTTTCCTCATAAGACCTACCCTCCAAACCAGGCAGCATCCTGATAAATCTCCTCTGCACTCTTTCCAGCACTTCCACATCCTTCTTATAGTGTGGTGACCAGAACTGCACACAATATTCCAAATGTGGTCTCACCAAGGTCCTGTACAGTTGCAGCATAACCCACGGCTCTTAAACTCCAACCCCCTGTTAATAAAAGCTAACACACTATAGGCCTTCTTCACAGCTCTACCCACTTGAGTGGCAACCTTTAGAGGTCTGTGGATATGGACCCCAAGATCTCTCTGTTCCTCCACAGTCTTCAGAACCTACCTTTGACCTTGTAATCCACATTTAAATTAGTCCTACCAAAATGAATCACCTCACATTTATCAGGGTTACACTCCATTTGCCATTTTTCAGCCCAGCTTTGCATCCTATCTATGTCTCTTTGCAGCCTACAACAACCCTCCACCTCATCCACTACTCCACCAATCTTGGTGTCATCAGCAAATTTACTGATCCACCCTTGAGCCCCCTCCTCCAAGTCATTAATAAAAATCACAAAGAGCAGAGGACCAAGCACTGATCCCTGTGGCACTCCGCTAGCAATCTGCCTCCAGTCCGAACATTTTCCATCCACCACCACCCTCTGTCTTCGATCAGATACAGTAAGAAGTTTAACAACACCAGGTTAAAGTCCAACAGGTTTATTTGGTAGCAAAAGCCACACAAGCTTTCGGAGCTCCAAGCCCCTTCTTCAGGTGAGTGGGAATTCTGTTCACAAACAGGGCATATAAAGACACAGACTCAATTTACATGAATAATGGTTGGAATGCGAATACTTACAGCTAATCAATTCTTCAAAATACAAACAATCTGAGTGGAGAGAGCATCAAGACAGGCTAAAAAGATGTGTATTGTCTCCAGACAATACAGCCAGTGAAACTCTGCAGGCCCAGGTAAGCTGTGGGGGTTACAAATAGTGTGACATGAACCCAATATCCCGGTTGAGGCCGTCCTCGTGTGTGCGGAACTTGGCTATCAGTTTCTGCTCAGTGACTCTGCGCCGTCGTGTGTCGTGAAGGCCGCCTTGGAGAACGCTTACCCGAATATCAGAGGCCGAATGCCCGTGACTGCTGAAGTGCTCCCCAACAGGAAGAGAACAGTCTTGCCTGGTGATTGTCGAGCGGTGTTCATTCATCCATTGTAGCAGCGTCTGCATAGTTTCCCCAATGTACCATGCCTCGGGACATCGATCAGATAGCCAGTTACCTATCCAATCGGCCAACTTTCCCTCTATCCCACACCTCCTTACTTTCATCATAAGCCGACCATGGGGGACCTTATCAAACGCCTTACTAAAATCCATGTATATGACATCAACTGCCCTACCTTCATCAACACACTTAGTTACCTCCTCAAAAAATTCAATCAAATTTGTGAGGCCCTTCACGAATCCGTGCTGACTATCCCGGATTAATCCGCATCTTTCTAAATGGTCGTAAATCCCATCCCTAAGGACCTTTACCATCAATTTACCAACCACCGAAGTAAGACTAACCAGTCTATAATTACCAGGGTCATTTCTATTCCCTTTCTTAAACAGAGGAACAACATTCGCCACTCTCCAGTCCTCTGGCACCATCCCCATGGACAGTGAGGATCCAAAGATCAAAGCCAAAGACTCTGCAATCTCATCCCTTGCCTCCCAAAGAATCCTAGGATATATTTCATCAGGCCCAGGGGACTTATCGACCTTTAGGGCGGCACGGTAGCACAGTGGTTAGCACTGCTGCTTCACAGCTCCAGGGTCCCGGGTTCGATTCCCGGCTCGGGTCACTGTCTGTGTGGAGTTTGCACATTCTCCTTGTGTCTGCGTGGGTTTCCTCTGGGTGCTCCGGTTTCCTCCCACAGTCCAAAGATGTGCGGGTTAGGTTGATTGGCCAGGTTAAAAATTGTCCCTGAGATGCGTAGTTAGAGGGATTAGCGGGTAAATATGTGGGGGTAGGGCCTGGGTGGGATTGTGGTCGGTGCAGACTCGATGGGCCGAATGGCCTCCTTCTGCACTGTAGGGTTTCTATGATTTCTATGATTTCTATGATTTCTATGATTTCAGTTTATTCAAAACTGCCAATACATCCTCCCTCCGAACATCTATTTCCTCCCGCCTATTAGCCTGTAACACCTTCTCTCCCTCAAAAACATGGCCCCTCTCCTTGGTGAACACTGAAGAAGAGGTCTTGTTCAAACCTGTGCATGCGGTGAAGAGGTCTTGTTCAAACCTGTGCATGAAGATGTTGGCATATTGAGTTGAGAACCTCTCCAGCTATGTTGAGGGCATTGCTGCAACTGCCTCAGTACTCAACGAAGGTTCGAACAAAACCTCTTCACCGCACACGACCTTCAACCAATGCTATACACTAGATACATCAATGACATTTTCTTCCTTTGGACTCATGGTGAACAATCACTGAAACAACTATATGATGACTTCAACAAGTTCCATCCCACCATCAGACTCACCCTGGACTACTCTCCGGAATTGATTGCATTCTTGGACACACGCAACTCCATCAAGGACGGTCACCTCAGCACTTCACTGTACCGCAAGCCCACAGACAACCTCACGATGCTCCACTTCTCCAGCTTCCACCCAAACGCGTTAAAGAAGCTATCCCCGATGGACAAGCCCTCCGTATACACAGGATCTGCATGGATGAGGAGGATCGCAACAGACACCTCCAGACGCTGAAAGATGCCCTCATAAGAACAGGATATGGCGCTCAACTCATCGATCGACAGTTCCGACGCGCCACAGCGAAAAACCGCACTGACCTCCTCAGAAGACAAACACGGGACACGGCGGACAGAGTACCCTTCATCGTCCAGTACTTCCCCGGAGCGGAGAAGCTACGACATCTTCTCCGGAGTCTTCAACATGTCATTGATGAAGAAGAACATCTCGCCAATGCCATCCCCACACCCCCACTTCTTGCCTTCAAACAACCGCACAACCTCAAACAGACCATTGTCCACAGCAATCTAGATGTGGAGATGCCGGCGTTGGACTGGGGTGAACACAGTAAGAAGTCTCACAACACCAGGTTAAAGTCCAACAGGTTTATTTGGTAGCAAATACCATGCAAATACAATTTGCTACCAAATTAACCTGTTGGACTTTAACCTGGTGTTGTGAGACTTCTTACAGCAATCTACCCAGCCTTCAGGAGAACAGTGACCACGACACCACACAACCCTGCCACAGCAACCTCTGCAAGACGTGCTGAATCATCGACACGGATGCCATCATCTCACCTGAGAACACCATCCACCAGGTACATGGTACATCCTCTTGCAACTCGGCCAACGTTGTCTACCTGATACGCTGCAGGAAAGGATGTCCCGAGGCATGGTACATTGGGGAAACCATGCAGACGCTACGACAATGGATGAATGAACACCACTCGACAATCATCAGGCAAGAGTGTTCTCTTCCTGTTGGGGAACACTTCAGCGGTCACGGGCATTCGGCCTCTGATCTTCAGGTAAGCGTTCTCCAAGGTGGCCTTCAGGACACGTGACAATGCAGAGTCGGTGAGCAGAGACTGATAGCCAAGTTCCGCACACGAGGACGGCCTCAACCGGGATCTTGGGTTCAGGTCACACTATCTGTAACCCCCACAACTTGCCTGGGCTTGCAAAATCTCACTAACTGTCCCAGCTGGAGACAATGCTCATCTCTTTAACCTGTGCTTAACCCTCTCTCCACTCACATTGTCTGTCCCTTTAAGACTCGATTACCTGTAAAGTCTCGCATTCCAACCATTATTTTGTAAATTGAGTTTGTGACTTTATGTGCTCTGTTTGTGAACAGAACTCCCACTTACCTGACAAAGGAGCAGCGCTCCGAAAGCTTGTGGCTTTTGCTACCAAATAAACCTGTTGGACTTTAACCTGGTGTTGAGAGACTTCTTCCTTTGTATTTCAGCACAGGGAGAAGGGATAGTTTATGGGATGGGAATTTACAGCTTTGTGTGCACAAGAGAGGAACAAATGTTCCAGATAAATTGTCTGTTCTGAGCTTGTATCTGGTACCTTGTCGTAAAACACTATGCTTAATAATTAGTTTATGGCCCAATTATGTTTAATGAACAAGCAACCAACTTGTGTTAATCCCTTAACCTAAAATATTAGTTTATATGGGGCAAATTCTCAAATCCATAATCAAGGACTTTCGAGCAGAGCATTTAGAAAGCAGTGGCAGGATCAGACAGAGTCAGCATGGATTTATGAAGGGGAAATCATGCTTGACAAATCTGTTGGAATTCTTTGAAGATGTAACTCGTAGCGTTGACAAGGGGGAGCCAGTTGATATGTATATTTGGAGTTTCAGAAAGCATTTGACAAAGTCCCACATCAGAGATTAGCATGCAAGATTAAAGCGCATGGGATTGGGGGAAGTGTATTAAGATGAATAGAAAACTGGTTGCCAGAGAGGAAACAAAGAGTAGGAATTAATAGGTCATTTTCAAATTGGCAGGGAGTAACTAGTGGGGTGCCACAGGGATTGGTGCTGGGACCCAGGTATTCACAATATAAATGATTTGGATGAGGGAATAAAATGTAACATCTCAAAGTTTTTGCAGATGACACCATGGGAGGGTAAACTGTGACAAGGATGCAGAGGTCCTTCAGCATGATTTGGACGGGTTGGGTGAGTGGGCAAATCAATGGCAAATGCAGTATAATTTGGATAAATGTGAGGTTATTCACTTTGGAAGCAAAATCAAGAAGGCAGATTACTACCTGAATGGCTGTAAATTGGGAGAGAGGAATGTGCAGTGGGACCTGGGTGTCCTTGTGCATCAGTCACTGAAGGTAAGCATGCAGATGCAGCAGGCAGTAAAGAAGGCAAGTGGTATGTTGGCCTTCTATGTGAGAGGTTTGAAATACAGGAGCAGTGATGTGTTGTTGCAATTATACAGGACCTTGGTGAGGCTACACCTGGAATATTGTGTGCAGTTTTGGTCTCCTTTTCTGAGGAAGGATGTTCTTGCTCTCAAGGGAGTGCAGCGAAGGTTTACCAGGCTGATTCTGGGGATGGCGGGACTGATGTGTGAGGAGAGATTGACTAGGTTAGGATTGTCTTCACTGGAGTTCAGATGAATGAGGGGGGACTTCATAGAGACTTATAAAATTCTAACAGGACTAGAAAGAGTCAATGCAGGGAGGATATTCCCGATGGTGGGGGGAGTCTAGAACCAAGGGTCACAGTCTGAGGATTCGGGGTAGACCATTTAGGATGGACGCATACTTCACCCAGAGTGGTGAGCCTGTGGAATTCATTACCACAGGAAGTCCTTGATGCCAAGACATTGAATGTATTCAAGAGGTGGCTGGGAATAGCACTTGGGCGAACGGGATCAAAGGTTATGGAGAGAAAGCAGGATTTGGCTATTGAGTTGGACAATCAGTCATGATCATAATGGATGGTGGAGCAGGCTCGAAGGGCCAAATTGCCTCCTCCTGCTCCTATCTTCTATGTTTCTATTTTATTTAATGTCGCGCACAGTTCCCATGTGACTGCATCTTTCTCTCTGATGATGTCATTGTATTCCTTTCTGGCGGGTGTGAAACACCACATAGTCGGGGTCTCTGTAAAGCTGTTGTTCTGTAGTTGAATTAAAGTTATTGTGGTGAGGACAGACATAGTCCAGTGCCTGGAGCTGGGAACGGACACAAACTCCCTGTCCATTCAAACTGGCCATTGCAGCTGTTTTGTGGCATAATTGCTGGCAGCTGTGTGATTGGCTGCTTTGTGATGTCACCTGGAGACAGGTTTTCACCCCTGGTTACGGCCCATCAGTTTGGGGTCACTCTGGGAGGTTGGGTTTCAGTGCTGGCGTGATGCCAGGTACAGAGGATACTGCCATGTAAGGCATAGCACACATCATTTAAAATATGGATCGTATTCAATATGGACATTGGACAGAGAAACTGTTGAAATATTGAATTAGAAAGAACGTCACTGTGTTCACAAAATGTTCTCCCGCCATCAGGTGACACTGCTGTGTGGATTCCAGAACCCAGTCAGGGAACTGACTCATTGCCTCACAAAGAAAAAGGATTGTGACTGTCGGTGACAGCAACCTGAATGAAACAGCAGATTCTAGAGAAATCTGAGCACAACCACTGTTGACTTGAGGTTAGTTATTGACTTCAGTCAAAACAATTAAACTGTCATTCTGACTACAGCCAGAAAAGAGGTCAGGACATGACAAGAAGGAGCCATGCATCCTGCCGACTACACCAAGAAAACCATTAAACTGCTGTTCTGACCACAGTCTCTGAAGCCTCAGGACACGACAAGAAGAAACCGTCCATTCTGGTGACAAACCAAGGTGCAGACAGATCTCCACATGAACATCAACCCACACATGAACTGACTGTTCATCAATTGAAGTAATGACCAGAGAGACCAACTTCATCCCTTCAAGAGGATCCTTTCAAACATCTCCTACCCCGGCTATCAAAATCCCTCCACCGATCTTTCACTAAAGAAGTTCTCTCATCAGGACTTCGATCATCAGATTACCTCAGGCAAGTGACTTATGAAGATTTCCGATTTTACACGAGTTGTAACAGTGCACTGTCTTTTACCCCATAATCTTTTCTAGTTGGTGTTGGAGTGAATGTCTGATGGAGTGAAATCGTATCTATCTTTGGGTTATTTCATTTTTTTGTTCAAAGATAACCAAGTAGAAATAAATGTGACCTGATAGCAATTACAGAGACATGCTAAAGGGTGACAAAGATTGGGACCTGAATATTGAAGGCTACATGACATTTATGAAGGACGGGAAGTGGGGAAAAGGTGAAGGGCTGGCTCTATTAGTTAATGATGGCATGAACACAATCGAGAGGAATGGAATAAGTTTAAGAAACCCGGATGTCGAAATGGTTTAGGTAGAGAAGAGAAATGATAAAGGAAGGAAGTCACTTGTAGGATTGACAGGGCTCTTAACAATAACCACATGGTAGGACAAGGTATAAAGGCTAATGGGAGATTGTCAGAAAGATATGGTGATTATCATTAGGGATTTTAATATATGTATAGACTCTAAAAATCGGAAGGGCAAAGGTGGACTCAGTGAGGAATTCATAGAACATTTTTGGGATAGTTTAATAGAACAACATACTTGTCCACCTATGAGAGATCAGGCTAAAATGAAATGGGATTACCATAGTGGAGGCACCCCAAGGTAGCAGCCATCATAATGTGATGGAATTTAACATGCAGTTTGAGGGAGGGAAGATTGCATCTGACTCTAATATTTGAAACTCAAATGGGTTTAATATTTCACAATAGACAGAATACATAAGTTCCAACAACAATTAACACTTCCCAGGCACACCATCTGTGGTTAGACAAGACAGTTAAAGATAGTATTATAGAATCCCAACAGTGCAGAAGGAGGCCATTCAGCACATCGAGCCTGCACCAACAACAATCCCACCCAGGCCCTATCCCCATAACCCCACGTATTTGCACCGCTAATCCTCCTGACACTAAGGGGCAATTTAGCATGGCCAATCATCCTAACCAGCACGTCTTTCAGAATGTGGGAGGAAACTGGAGCACCTGGAGGAAACCCATGCAGACACGGGCAGAATGTGCAAATTCCACATGGACAGTCACCCAAGGCCAGGAAAATAAGGACAGGAAAATTAGAATTCAAGAAAAAGTTAGCCAGAAATGTAAAGACAGATATTGAGAGATACTTCAATCAGGAATGATTTGACAAAGTGAGTGTTGGTCCAATGGTAAGTGACCCCACAGAATTAATAATGGAGCATATGATGGATGAATTGCACAACTCTATTACATCAGTCTTCATTATAGCGGATAGAAGTAAGGAACATTTTTTTATTCACTTGTGGGATGTGGGCTTCACTGTATAGTCTAGCATTTATTGCCCATCTAATTGCCCTTGAGAAGGTAACAGTGCTGAGCTGCCTTATTTAAATGCTGCAGTCCATGTGGTGCAAGCCCAGTGTAGCTAAGGAGGGAGCTCCAGGAATTCAATCCAGCAACAGTGAAGCAATGGCAGCAATATGTTTCCAAGTCAGGATGGTGAGTGGCTTGGAGGTGAATGACAGAGTGTCACTGTTCCTATGTATATGCAGCCCTTGTCCTTCTATTTGATATTGGTTGTGGATTAGGAGGGTGCGGTCTAAGAAGCCTTGGTGGGTTTATGCGTAGCATCTTGTGCATGGTACACACAGTTGCCATTGTTCATTGATCATAGAATCCCTACAGTGCATGAAGAGGCCATTCGGCCCATCAAGTCTGCACCAACTATAATCCCACCCAGGCCCTATCCCGATAACCCTATGCATTTACCCGAGTTGGTCCCCCTGATTAAGGGGCAATTTAGCATGGCCAATCCACCTAACCTGCACATCTTTGGACTGTGGGAGGAAACCGGAGCACCCGGAGGAAACCCACACAGACACGGGGAGAATGTGCAAACTCCACACAGACAGTGACCCAAGCCAGGACTGAATCCAGGTCCCTGATGCTGTGAGGCAGCGGTGCGAACCATTGTGCTACTGTGCCACCCTGTTAGTGCTGGACGGACTGAATGAGTGCCTGTGGGATGGATGATAATTAAGTGGTCTGCTTTTTCGTGGATGGCGTCAAGCTTCTTAAGTGTTATTGCAGCACCACTCATCCAGGTATTCCTGACTTGTGTCTTGCAGATGATGGAAATGGCTTGCACAGTCAGGAGGTGAGCTACTCACCAGAGGATTTCTGGCCTCTGAGCTGCTCCTTTAGCCACAATACTTATATGTCTAGTCCAGTTGGGATCTCCACCCCACACCCGCACCCCCTCCCTGGCAACATCTCCCACTTGATGTTGAGAGTGGGGTATTCCGTGATAGTAATGCAGTTGTATGTCAAGGGGCAATGATTTATTTCTCTCGTTGGAGACTATCATTGTTTGTCACCTCTGTGGTGCGAATGTTATTTGCCATTTGCTAGTGGAAGTCTGGACATTGTCCAGGTCTTGCTGCATTTGCATATGGATTGCTACAGTATCTGAGGAGTCACAGATGGTGCTGAACATTGTGCAATAGCCAGCGAACATGTGATGGAAGAAAGGTCATTTCTGAAGCAGTTGAATATAGTTGGCTGAGGAACTCCTGCAGTGATGTTCTGAAGCTGAAATGACTGACTTCCAACAACGTCAACCTCTGTGCTCAGCATGACTCCAATCAACACAGAGTTTTGATTTTGATTAACATTGACTCCAGTTTTGCAAAGGCTCCTTGATGCCACACTTGGCCAACTGTATCCTTGATGTCAAGGGCAGTCACTGTTACCTCACCTCTCGAGCTCAGCTCTTTTGTCCATGTTGTAACCAATGAGGTTAGGAGCTGAGTGACCCTAGTGAAACCCAAACTGAGCATCAGTGAGCTGGTTATTGCTGAGTAAGTGCTACTTGATAGCACTGTTGATGATGCCTTCCATCACTTTACTGATGATCGAGAGTAGACTGGCAGGGTGGTAATTGGTTGGATTCGATTTGGCCTGCTCTTATTTTTGAACAGGACATGCCTGGGCAATTTTCCACAATGCCGGGTAGATGCCAGTGTTGGAGCTATACTGAAACAGCTTGGCTAGTGGTGCGGCAAATTCTGGAGCACAAATATTCAGTACTATTGCAGGAATATTGTCAGCGTCCATAGCCTTAGCAGTATCCAGTGGTTTCAGCCATTTCTTGATATCACTTGGAGTGCTGAAGACTGACATCTGTGATAGAACAAAGAACAATACAGCACAGGAACAGGCCCTTCGGCCCTCCAAGCCCGCGCCACTCCCTGGTCCAAACGAGACCATTCTTTTGTATCCCTCCATTCCCACTCCGTTCATGTGGCTATCGAGATAAGTCTTAAACGTTCCCGGTGTGTCCGCCTCCACCACCTTACCCGGCAGCGCATTCCAGGCCCCCACCACCCTCTGTGTAAAAAACGTCCTTCTGATATCCGTGTTAAACCTCCCCCCCTCACCTTGAACCTATGACCCCTCGTGAACGTCACCACCGACCTGGGAAAAAGCTTCCCACCGTTCACCCTATCTATGCCTTTCATAATCTTATACACCTCTATTAGGTCACCCCTCATCCTACGTCTTTCCAGTGAGAACAACCCCAGTTTACCCAATCTCTCCTCATAACTAAGCCTTTCCATAGCAGGCAACATCCTGGTCAACCTCCTCTGCACTCTCTCCAAAGCCTCCACGTCCTTCCGGTAGTGTGGCGACCAGAACTGGGCGCAGTATTCCAAATGCGGCCGAACCAACATTCTATACAACTGCAACATCAGACCCCAACTTTTATACTCTATGCCCCGTCCTATAAAGGCAAGCATGCCATATGCCTTCTCCACTACCTTCTCCACCTGTGACGTCACCTTCAAGGATCTGTGGACTTGCACACCCAGGTCCCTCTGCGTATCTACACCCTTTATGGTTCTACCAAAATGCATCACTTCGCATTTATCTGGATTGAACTCCATCTGCCATTTCTTTGCCCAAATTTCTAGCCTATCTATATCCTTCTGTAGCATCTGACAATGTTCCTCACTATCTGCAAGTCCAGCCATTTTCGTGTTGTCCGCAACTTACTGATCACCCCAGTTACACCTTCTTCCAGATCGTTTATATAAATCACAAACAGCAGAGGTCCCAATACAGAGCTCTGCGGAACACCACTCATCACAGGCATCCAGCCGATAAAAAGACCCTTCCACTACCACCCTCTGTCTTCTGTGACCAAGCCAGTTCTCCAACCATCTAGCCACCTCCCCCGTTACCCCATGAGATCCAACCTTTTGCACCAACCTACCATGAGGGATTTTGTCAAATGCTTTACTAAAGTCCACATAGACGACATCCACGGCCCTTCCCTCGTTGTGGGTGTCTGGAGGAGGCTGAGATGGATCACCACTCAGCACTTCTGGTTGAAGAGTGCTGCAAATATTTCAGCCCTATCTTTTGCACTGATGCACTGGGCTTCTCCATCATTGAGAATGGGATATTTGTGAAGCCTCCTCCTCCAGTGAGTTGTTCAATACTGTTCATAATTGGATGTGACAGGACTGCAGCACCTAGATCTGGTCCCTTGGTTGCAGAATGGCTTAGCTCAGCCTATGACTTGCTGCTTATACTGGTTGGCATGCTTGTAGTCCTGTGTTGCAGCTTCGACAGGTTGACATCTCATTTTTGAGGTATACCTGGTACCACTCGTGGAATGCCCTCCTGGACTCTTTGTTGAACCAGGATTGGTCCCCTGGCTTGTTGGTAATGGTAAAGAGATTGTGGTTGAGAAATTCTGCTGCTGCTGATGTTCCACCGTCGCTCATGGATGCCCAGTCTTGAGTTGCTAGGTCTGTTCCAAATCTATGCAATATGGTGCCACACAACACTCAATGAGAAGACTGGATTTCATCTGCATCAAGACTGTACAATGGTCACTCCTACCACTGCTTTCAAGGAGAGGTCTGCGACAGGCAGGTTGCTGAGGATGAAGTCAAGTATGTTTATCCCTCTTGTTGTTTTCCCTTTCCTGCCACAGACAGTCTGTGCCCTTTAAAGCTTGGCCAGTTCCGTCTGTGGTGGTGGGCCAGGCCACTCTTGGTGATGGACATTAAAGCTCCCACCCAGAGTACTTGCTGCATCATCTGTGCTTCCTGCAAGTGGTGCTCAACATGGTGGCATATTGATTCATCAGCAGAGAGGATGGCAGCTGTAATGATCAGGAGGTTGCCCATGTTTAACTGGTCTGAGTTAAGGTCTCCCAAGGCAACTCTCTCAACTGTGCCACCACCTCTGCTGGGTCAGTCCTGCTGATGGGTAGGACATACTGTATTGGTGGTGATGTCTGGGATTTTGTGTGTACTCATTCCCCAGGCTGGTGTCAGGTTGTTGTTTGCATAGACTGTGAAACAGCTCTCCAAATTTTGGCATCAGCCCACAACTGTTAGTAAGGTGAATGTATTAGGGTGGACAGGTCTGTGTTTGCTGTGTCGTTTCTGGCCCGTGGGTCGATGTCAATCCAGTTTCATTCCTTTTGGTCTTTTTTTGTGGTTCGATACAACTTGCAAGGTCATTTCAGAGTCAACCACATTGCTGCAAATCTGGAGTAGTAGGTAGGCCTGACCAGGTAAGATTTCCTTCTGTCTGAACCAGATGTCATTGAAACATAGAAAATAGAAGCAGGAGGAGGTCATTCGGCCATTCGTACCTGCTCCACCATTTGTTATCATGGCTGATCATCCAAATTAGTAACCTTCCCACCGCGCCCCCCCCCCCCCCCCCCATATCCTTTGATCTCTTTAGCCCCAAGACTTTGTCTAATTCCTTCTTTAAAACATGTAGTTTTCACCTCAACTGCTTTCTGTGGTAGAGAATTAATCAGGCTCACCACTCTCCAGGTGAAGACATTTTTCCTAATCTCAGTCGTAAATGATCTACCCTGTATCCTCAGATTGTGACTTGACCCCTGATTCTGGGCTCCCCAACTTTGGGAACATTCTTCCTGAGTAGTCCTGGTGGAATTTTATAGGTTTCTATGAGATGGGCGGCATGGTGACACAGGGGTTAGCACTGCTGCCTAACAGCGCCAGGGACCCAGGCTCAATTCCGGCCTCTGGTGATTGTCTGTGTGGAGTTTGTACATTCTCTCTGTGTCTGCATGGGGTTCCTCATACACTCTAAAGATGTGTGGGTTAGGTTGATTAGCCATGCAAAATTGCTCTTTGTATGATGGCGACGAGCAGAGTAAATACGTGGGCTTATGGGGATAGGGCATGGGTGGGTTTATTTTTGTTGGTGCAAGCTTGATGGGCTGAATGGCCTCCTGCACTGTAGGTATTCTATCATTCTGAGATGTCCCCCCAGCATTCTAAATTTAAGCGAATATAATCCTAACTGACTCAATCCCTCCTCATATGTAAATCCCGCCATCCCAGAAATCAGCCTGGCAAACCTTTGCTGCATTCCCTCCATCGCAAGAACATCCTTCTTCTGATAAAGAGAACAAAACTGTACGCTGTATTCCAGGTGTGCTCTCACCAATGCTCTGTATAATTTCCACAAGATTCTAGCTTTTCCCCCACTGCTGATGTCAGGCTGATTGCTCTATAATTCCCTCTTTTCTCTCTACCTCCCTTTTTAAATAATGGGGTCACATCAGCTACCCTCTAATCCATAGGACTCTATAGATGCTATAAAGATAACCACCAATGCCTCCATTATTTTTAGGGTCACTTCCTTAATTATTCTGGGATGTTGGTTATGTGGCTCTTGAAATATAATGGCCTTCAATCCCATCAGTTTCCCCAACACCATTTCCTATTAATACTGATTTCCTTCAGTTCCCCCCTCTCTCCAAACCTTATGTTCCCCAACATTTCTGGTGCATTATTTGTGAAGACAGAACCGAAGTATGAATTTAGTAAGTCATTTCTAAGTCAATCCCTTTGTTCTCCTTTGCTGAATTCTAAACTGCTCCCAATCCATTCTGGCCAATTTGTATGCCTCTCCCTTGGATCTAATACTATCTCTAATTTCCCTTGTAAGCCATGGTTTGGCCACAGTTTCAGGTTTACTTTACCATGTTATGGTCGCTTATCCCCCAAGGGGCCTCACACAACTAGATTACCAATTACACCTTTCTCATAACACAACACCCAGTCTAGGATGGCTTGTTCACTGGTTGGTCTTTTTACAACAATCAACAATAGTTCATGGTCATCATTAGATTTTAATTGGACTGAAATGTCACCATCTATGGTGGGATTGGAATCTAGGCTCCCAGATCCCCCACTTGTTTTCCGGCTTTTAACTTAAATCTCTTTCCAACTACTTGGTTTAGTAGAACAAATCAAAGGACAGGTGCTGACGCAAAATCCCTTGAACAAACCTTTAAATCATTCAACACATTTTAGGTACCAAAATTCAAACTGACCACAATTGCAACACTTGAACTCTTTCATGTTAACTCTGTGCCTGATGTAGATTCTTCCTCGTGGTTCATCTCTGAAGATGTTCCTTCAGGGCACAATTGCAATGGTTAGTCTCAAGTTGTTGCTGAAAACAAAGGCTGAAACACATCTCTTTATCCCCAAACTTAACCTGCATCTGCGTTTAGTTATAACTTGACCAAAGTTCCCAGCATGCTTAACTCTCATTGTCATAATTGCTCTTGCAGCTAATTTTCCCATTGTTATTGTAGTTGTTGCTGTACTCATTGTAGTTGGCCTTTTGGCCATAATCCTTCCTCTTTATCCTGGAGTGTGAAGCTCGATCAATCACAGACTATGACCAAGTTCTTTCCAAAGAACCTTCCAGTACACATTGTACAAATTCCTCCCCGTCCAGACCCCAGCCCTAAGCACTTTCCAGTCTATACCAGGGAAATTGAAGTCTCCCACTACAACAACCCTATTTTAGAACCATAGAAAATTACAGCTCAGAAACAGGCCTTTTGGCCCTTCTTGTCTGTGCCGAACCATTTTATGCCTAGTCCCACTGACCTGCACTTGGACCATGTCCCTCCACACCCCTCTCATCCATGAACCCGTCCAAGTTTTTCTTAAATGTTAAAAGCATTTACCACTTTATCCGGCAGCTCATTCCACACTCCCACCACTCTCTGCATGAAGAAGCCCCCCTAATATTCCCTTTAAACTTTTCTCCTTTCACCCTTAACCCGTGCCCTCTGGTTTTTTTCTCCCCTAGCCTCAGTGGAAAAAGCCTGCTTGCATTCACTCTATCTATACCCATCAAAATCTTATACACCTCTATCAAATCTCCCCTCAATCTTCTACGCTCCAGGGAATAAAGTCCCAACCTATTCAATCTCTCTCTGTAACTCAGCTTCTCAAGTCCCGGCAACATCCTTGTGAACCTTCTCTGCACTCTTTCAATCTTATTTACATCCTTCCTGTAACTAGGTGACCAAAACTGTACACAATATTCCAAATTCGGCCTCACCAATGCCTTATATAACCTTACCATAACACTCCAACTTTTATACTCGATACTCCGATTTATAAAGGCCAATGTACCAAAGGCACTCTTTACGACCCTATCCACCTGTGACGTCACTTTTAGGGAACTCTGTACCTGTATTCCCAGATCCCTCTGTTCAACTGCACTCTTCAGAGTCCTACCATTTACCGAGTACGTTCTTCTTTGGTTTGTCCTTCCAAAGTGCAATATCTCGCACTTGTCTGCGTTAAATTCCATTTGCCATTTTTCAGCCCATTTTTCTAGTTGGTCCAAATCCCTCTGCAAGCTTTGAAAACCTTCTTCACTGTCCACTACACCTCCAATCTTTGTATCATCAGCAAACTTGCTGATCCAATTTACCACATTATCATCCAGATCATTGATATAGATGACAAACAACAATGGACCCAACACCGATCCCTGCGGCACACCACTAGTCACAGGCCTCCACTCAGAGAAGCAATCCTCCACAACCACTCTCTGGCTTCTTCCATTGAGCCAGTGTCTTATCCAATTTACTACCTCCCCATGTATACCCAGCGACTGAACCTTCCTAACTAACCTCCCATGAGGGACCTTGTCAAAGGCCTTGCTGAAATCCAGGTAGACAACATCCATCGCCTTCCCTTCATCCACTTTCCTGGTAACCTCCTCGAAAAACCCGAATAGATTGGTCAAACATGACCTACCACGCACAAAGCCATGTTGACTCTCCCTAATAAGTCCCTGTCTATCCAAATATTTGTAGATCCTATCCCTTATCACACCTTCCAATAACTTGCCCACCACCGACGTCAAACTTACTGGCCGATAATTTCCCGGATTTCTTTTGGAACCTTTTTTAAACAACAATTTTCTCTGCACATATCCAGAATCTCCTGACATATCCGTTCCTCCACTTCCCGTGGGCTGTTGGGTGGCCTGTAGTATACCCCCAGCATAGTGCTTGCACCTTTCCTGTTTCTGAGCTCCACCCACAGCGACTCATTACATGACCCCTCTAAATTGTCCACCCTCTGCACCGCTGTAATATGCTCCCTAACTAATACCGCTACTCCCCCACCTTTTTTAGCCCCTCCTCTGTCTCGCCTAAAACACTTATACCCCAGAATATTCAACTGCCAGTCCTGCCCTTTTAACCAAGTCTCCGTCACCGCAACCACATCCAAATTCCGCGTAAGCATTAAGGCCCTAAGTTCGTCTGTCTTACCCGTTACGCTCCTCGCATTGAAGCAGATGCACTCCGGACCTCCAGGCCCACTCAGGTCATCCTGTTCCAGAATGCTCTTCTTCTTAGCTAGCCTTGCACTGGCCCCCAGCTCGACCCCAGCCTCAGTACTTACTGACCTACTGTTTTGATCCCCATACCTCCTAAAATATTACTAACCATGCCTCCTAAATTCTCATCCAAATCATTAATATAAATGACAAATAACTGGATCCAGCACTGATCCCTGAGGCAGACTGCTGGTCACAGGCCTCCAGTTTGAAAAACAACCCTGTACAACCGCCCTCTGGCTTCTGTCATCCAGTCAATTTTGTATCCAATTGGCTAGCTCACCCTGGATCACATGATATTTAACCTTATGCAACAACCTACCATGCGGTACCTTGTCAAAGGCCTTGCTAAAGTCCATGCAGACAACATGAACTGCACTACCCTCATCTACCTTCTTGGTTATCCCTTCAATAAACTCAATCAAATTCATGAGACATGATTTTCCACTCTCAAAGCCATGACTGTCCCTAATCAGTCCTTTTCTCTCTCAATGTCTGCAGATCCTGTCTCTCAGAATCCCTTCGAACAACTTACCCACTACAGACGTTAGGCTCACCAATCTGTAGTTCCCAGGCTTCTCCCTCCGGCCCTTATTAAACAAAGGCACAACATTTGCTACCCTCCGATCTTCAGGCACTTCATCTGTGGCTGTCAATGATTGAAATATCTCTGCTCGAGAACCCGCAATTGCCTCCCACAACATGCTGGGATACATTACATCAGGTCCCAGGGTTTTATCTACCTTGATGTGCTTTAAGACTTCCAGCACCACCTCCTCTCTAATATGTACACTCCTCAAGACATAACAATTTATTTCCCCAAGTTCCCTAACATCCATACCTTTCTCTGTGTGTTGAGTTTGATTTATGTGTGATGTGTATGTGTTGAGTGAGATTTTTTTGTGTGTGTATTGAGTGTGATTTGTGTGTGTTTAATGAGTGAGACTTGTGTGCGTGTGTTGAGTGAGATTTTTGTCTGTTATTTTTTGAGTGAGAGTTGAATTTGTGTGTGTTGAGTGATAGTTGTGTGTGTGTGTGTGTATTTGTGTGTGTGTTTTTCTGTGTGTGTGTGCGTTGAGTGTTGATTCTCTGTGTGCCCTGAGTGAGATATTTGTGTGTGGGTGTGGAGTGAGATTTGCGTGTGTATTGAGTGAGATTTGTGTGTGTGTGTGTGTGTGTGTGTGTGTGTGTGTGGAGTGAGACGTGTGTGTGTGTGTCGAGTGAGACTTGTGTGTGTGTGTGTGTGTGTGTCGAGTGAGAGTTTTCTGTGTGTATTGAGTGAGACTTGTGTGTGTGCGTGTGTTGAGTGAGATTGTTTGTGTTGAGTGATATTTTCGTGTCGGTGATGAGAGAGTTGGCTGTGTTGAATGTTGAGTCTGTGTGCGTGTTGAGTTAGGCTTTTGTCTGTGTGTTGATTTAGGTTTTTGTGTGGCTTGAATGAGATTTGTGTGTGTATGTGTGAGTGTGTTGAGTGAGATTTGTGTGTGTGTATTTTGAGTGAGACTTGTGTGTGTGTGTGTGCGTGCATTGAATGATATTTTTGTGTCTGTGTTGAGTGAGATTTTTGTAGGGTGTTGTGAGATTTGTGCATGTTGTGAGATGTGTGTGTGTGTGTGTCGAGTGAGAGTTTTCTCTGAGTGAGATTTTTCTGTGCGTTTTGAGTGAGATTTGTGTGTGTCGAGTGAGATTTGTGTGTGCGTGTGTGTGTCGAGGGAGATTTCTGTGTGTTGTGAGATGTGTGTGTGTGTGTCGAGTGAGAGTTTTCTCCGAGTGAGATTTTTCTGTGTGTGTTGAGTGAGATTTGTGTGGGTTGTGTGAGATTTGCGTGTGTGTGTGTGTGTGTGGACTGAGATTTGTGTGTGTGTGTGTGTCGAGTGAGATTTGTGTGTGTGTCGAGTGAGATTTGTGTGTGTGTGGAGTGAGATTTGTGTGTGTGGAGTGAGATTTGTGTGTGTGGAGTGAGATTTGTGTGTGTCAAGGGAGAGTTGTGTGTGTGGAGTGAGATTTGTGTGTGTGTGTGGACTGAGATTAGTGTGTGTGTGTGTGTGTGTCGAGTGAGATGTCTGTGTGTGTGTGTGTGTGGAGTGAGATTTGTGTGAGTCGAGGGAGATTTGTGTGTGTGTGTGTGTCGAGTGAGATGTCTGTGTGTCTGTGTGTATGTGTGTGTGTGTGGAGTGAGATTTGTGTGTGTGTGTGTCGAGTGAGATTTGTGTGTGTCGAGGGAGATTTGTGTGTGTCGAGGGACATTTGTGTGTGTGTGTGTGTGTGTGTGGAGTGAGATGTCTGTGTGTGTGTCGAGTGAGATTTGTGTGTGTGTGTCGAGTGAGATTTGTGTGTGTCGAGGGAGATTTGTGTGTGTGTGTGTGTGTCGAGTGAGATGTCTGTGTGTGTGTGTGTGTGTGTCGAGTGAGATTTGTGTGTGTCGAGTGAGATTTGTGTGTGTTGAGGGAGATTTGTGTGTGTCGAGTGAGATTTGTGTGTATTGAGGGAGATTTGTGTGTGTTGAGTGAGATTTGTGTGTATGTTGAGTGAGATTTGTGTGTGTGTGTGTGCCGAGTTAGATTTGTGTGTGTGTGTCTAGTGAGATTGTGTGCCTGTGTTGAGTGAGATTTGTGTGTGTGTGTTGAGTGAGATTTGTGTGCGTGTCGAGTGAGATTTGTGTGTGTGTGTGTGTCGAGTGAGATTTGTGTGTGTGTGTGTGTGTGTCGAGTGAGATTTGTGTGTGTGTCGAGTGAGATCTGTCTGTGTGTGTGTCGAGTGAGATCTGTGTGTGTGTGTGTGTCGAGTGAGATTTGTGTGTGTCTCGAGTGAGATTTGTGTGTGTGTGTGGAGTGAGATTTGTGTGTGTGGAGTGAGATTTGTGTGTGTGCAGTGAGATTTGTGTGTGTCAAGGGAGAGTTGTGTGTGGAGTGAGATTTGTGTGTGTGGGGTGAGATTTGTGTGTGTGTGTATGTGTCGAGTGAGATGTCTGTGTGTATGTGTGTGTGTGTCGAGTGAGATTTGTGTGTGTCGAGGGAGATTTGTGTGTGTGTGTGTGCGTGTGTGTGGAGTGAGATGTGTGTGTGTGTGTGTGTGTGTGGAGTGAGATGTCTGTGTGTGTGTGTGTGTCGAGTGAGATTTGTGTGTGTGTGTGTCGAGTGAGATTTGTGTGTGTGTCGAGGGAGATTTGTGTGTGTGTGTGTGTGTGTGTGTGTGGAGTGAGATGACTCTGTGTGTGTGTGTGTCGAGTGAGATTTGTGTGTGTGTGTCGAATGAGATTTGTGTGTGTGTCGAGGGAGATTTGTGTGTGTGTGTGTCGAGTGAGATTTGTGTGTGTCGAGTGAGATTTGTGTGTGTTGAGGGAGATTTGTGTGTGTCGAGTGAGATTTGTGTGTGTGTGTTGAGTGAGATTTGTGTGTGTGTGTCGAGTGAGATTTGTGTGTGTGTGTCTAGTGAGATTGTGTGCCTGTGTTGAGTGAGATTTGTGTGTGTGTGTGTTGAGTGAGATTTGTGTGCGTGTCGAGTGAGATTTGTGTGTGTGTGTGTCGAGTGAGATTTGTGTGCGTGTGTGTGTCGAGTGAGATTTATGTGTGTGTGTGTGTGTGTCGAGTGAGATTTGTGTGTGCGTGTGTGTCGAGTGAGATCTGTCTGTGTCGAGTGAGATTTGTGTGTGTGTGCGTCGAGTGAGATTTGTGTGTGTGTGTGTGTGTCGAGTGAGATTTGTGTGTGTGTGTGTGTGTCGAGTGAGATTTGTGTGTGTGTTTGTCGAGTGAGATTTGTGTGTGTGTGGAGTGAGATTTGTGTGTGTGTGTCGATTGAGATTTGTGTGTGTGTGTGTGTGTGGAGTGAGATTTGTGTGTGTGTCGAGTGCGATTTGTGTGTGTGTCGAGTGAGATTTGTGTGTGTGTGTCGAGTGAGATTTGTGTGTGTGTGTGTGTGGAGTGAGATTTGTGTGTGTGTGGAGTGAGATTTGCGTGTGTGTCGAGTGAGATTTGTGTGTGTGTGTTGAGTGAGATTTGTGTGTGTGTGTGTGTGGAGTGAGATTTGCGTGTGTGTCGAGTGAGATTTGTGTGTGTGTGTGTGTGGAGTGAGATTGGCGTGTGTGTCGAGTGAGATTTGTGTGTGTGTGTTGAGTGAGATTTGTGTGTGTGTGTGTGTGTGGAGTGAGATTTGTGTGTGTCGAGGGAGATTTGTGTGTGTCGAGGGACATTTGTGTGTGTGTGTCGAGGGAGATTTGTGTGTGTGTGTGTGTGGAGTGAGATGTCTGTGTGTGTGTGTCGAGTGAGATTTGTGTGTCGAGTGAGGTTTGTGTGTGTGCGTCGAGTGAGATTTGTGTGTGTGTGTTGTGGGAGATTTGTGTGTGTGTCTGTGTGTGGAGTGAGATGTCTGTGTGTGTGAGTGTGTCGAGTGGGATTTGTGTGCGTGTGTCGAGTGAGATTTGTGTGTGTCGAGTGAGATTTGTGTGTGTCGAGTGAGATTTGTGTGTGTGTGTATCGAGGGAGACGTGTGTGTGTGTCGAGTGAGATGTCTGTGTGTGTCGAGTGAGATGTCTGTGTGTGTCGAGTGAGATTTGTGTGTGTGTGTCGAGTGAGATTTGTGTGTGTCGAGTGAGATTTGTGTGTGTCGAGTGAGATTTGTGTGTGTTGAGGGAGATTTGTGTGTGTCGAGTGAGATTTGTGTGTGTGTGTGTTGAGTGAGATTTGTGTGTGTGTTGAGTGAGATTTGTGTGTGTGTGTGTGTTGAGTGAGATTTGTGTGTGTGTGTCCAGTGAGATTGTGTGCGTGTGTTGAGTGAGATTTGTGTGCGTGTCGAGTGAGATTTGTGTGTGTGTGTGTGTCGAGTGAGATTTGTGTGTGTGTGTGTGTCGAGTGAGATTTGTGTGTGTGTGTGTGTGTCGAGTGAGATTTGTGTGTGTGTGTGTGTGTCGAGTGAGATTTGTGTGTGTGTGTGTGTGTTGAGTGAGATTTGTGTGTGTGTGTGTGTGTGTGTGTGTGTGTGTGTCGAGTGAGATTTGTGTGTGTGTGTGTGTCGAGTGAGATTTGTGTGTGTGTGTGTGTTGAGTGAGATTTGTGTGTGTGTGTCGAGTGAGATCTGTGTGTGTCTGTGTCGAGTGAGATTTGTGTGTGTGTGTGTCGAGTGAGATCTGTGTGTGTCTGTGTCGAGTGAGATTTGTGTGTGTGTGTGTGTGTGTCGAGTGAGATCTGTGTGTGTCTGTGTCGAGTGAGATTTGTGTGTGTGTCGAGTGAGATTTGTGTGTGTGTGTGTCGAGTGAGATTTGTGTGTGTGTGGAGCGAGATCTGTGTGTGTGTGTGTCGATTGAGATTTGTGTGTCTGTGTGTGTCGAGTGAGATTTGTGTGTGTGTGTTGAGTGAGATTTGTGTGCGTGTCGAGTGAGATTTGTGTGTGTGTGTGTGTCGAGTGAGATTTGTGTGTGTGTGTGTGTGTGTCGAGTGAGATTTGTGTGTGTGTCGAGTGAGATTTGTGTGTGTGTGTGTGTCGAGTGAGATCTGTCTGTGTGTGTGTCGAGTGAGATCTGTGTGTGTGTGTGTGTCGAGTGAGATTTGTGTGTGTCTCGAGTGAGATTTGTGTGTGTGTGTGGAGTGAGATTTGTGTGTGTGGAGTGAGATTTGTGTGTGTGCAGTGAGATTTGTGTGTGTCAAGGGAGAGTTGTGTGTGGAGTGAGATTTGTGTGTGTGGGGTGAGATTTGTGTGTGTGTGTATGTGTCGAGTGAGATGTCTGTGTGTATGTGTGTGTGTGTCGAGTGAGATTTGTGTGTGTCGAGGGAGATTTGTGTGTGTGTGTGTGCGTGTGTGTGGAGTGAGATGTGTGTGTGTGTGTGTGTGTGTGTGGAGTGAGATGTCTGTGTGTGTGTGTGTGTGTCGAGTGAGATTTGTGTGTGTGTGTGTCGAGTGAGATTTGTGTGTGTGTCGAGGGAGATTTGTGTGTGTGTGTGTGTGTGTGTGTGTGGAGTGAGATGACTCTGTGTGTGTGTGTGTCGAGTGAGATTTGTGTGTGTGTGTCGAATGAGATTTGTGTGTGTGTCGAGGGAGATTTGTGTGTGTGTGTGTCGAGTGAGATTTGTGTGTGTCGAGTGAGATTTGTGTGTGTTGAGGGAGATTTGTGTGTGTCGAGTGAGATTTGTGTGTGTGTGTTGAGTGAGATTTGTGTGTGTGTGTCGAGTGAGATTTGTGTGTGTGTGTCTAGTGAGATTGTGTGCCTGTGTTGAGTGAGATTTGTGTGTGTGTGTGTTGAGTGAGATTTGTGTGCGTGTCGAGTGAGATTTGTGTGTGTGTGTGTCGAGTGAGATTTGTGTGCGTGTGTGTGTCGAGTGAGATTTATGTGTGTGTGTGTGTGTGTGTCGAGTGAGATTTGTGTGTGCGTGTGTGTCGAGTGAGATCTGTCTGTGTCGAGTGAGATTTGTGTGTGTGTGCGTCGAGTGAGATTTGTGTGTGTGTGTGTGTGTCGAGTGAGATTTGTGTGTGTGTGTGTGTGTCGAGTGAGATTTGTGTGTGTGTTTGTCGAGTGAGATTTGTGTGTGTGTGGAGTGAGATTTGTGTGTGTGTGTCGATTGAGATTTGTGTGTGTGTGTGTGTGTGTGTGGAGTGAGATTTGTGTGTGTGTCGAGTGCGATTTGTGTGTGTGTCGAGTGAGATTTGTGTGTGTGTGTCGAGTGAGATTTGTGTGTGTGTGTGTGTGGAGTGAGATTTGTGTGTGTGTGTGTGTGGAGTGAGATTTGCGTGTGTGTCGAGTGAGATTTGTGTGTGTGTGTTGAGTGAGATTTGTGTGTGTGTGTGTGTGTGTGGAGTGAGATTTGCGTGTGTGTCGAGTGAGATTTGTGTGTGTGTGTGTGTGGAGTGAGATTTGCGTGTGTGTCGAGTGAGATTTGTGTGTGTGTGTTGAGTGAGATTTGTGTGTGTGTGTGTGTGTGGAGTGAGATTTGTGTGTGTCGAGGGAGATTTGTGTGTGTCGAGGGACATTTGTGTGTGTGTGTCGAGGGAGATTTGTGTGTGTGTGTGTGTGGAGTGAGATGTCTGTGTGTGTGTGTCGAGTGAGATTTGTGTGTCGAGTGAGGTTTGTGTGTGTGCGTCGAGTGAGATTTGTGTGTGTGTGTTGTGGGAGATTTGTGTGTGTGTCTGTGTGTGGAGTGAGATGTCTGTGTGTGTGAGTGTGTCGAGTGGGATTTGTGTGCGTGTGTCGAGTGAGATTTGTGTGTGTCGAGTGAGATTTGTGTGTGTCGAGTGAGATTTGTGTGTGTGTGTATCGAGGGAGACGTGTGTGTGTGTGTCGAGTGAGATGTCTGTGTGTGTCGAGTGAGATGTCTGTGTGTGTCGAGTGAGATTTGTGTGTGTGTGTCGAGTGAGATTTGTGTGTGTCGAGTGAGATTTGTGTGTGTCGAGTGAGATTTGTGTGTGTTGAGGGAGATTTGTGTGTGTCGAGTGAGATTTGTGTGTGTGTGTGTTGAGTGAGATTTGTGTGTGTGTTGAGTGAGATTTGTGTGTGTGTGTGTGTTGAGTGAGATTTGTGTGTGTGTGTCCAGTGAGATTGTGTGCGTGTGTTGAGTGAGATTTGTGTGCGTGTCGAGTGAGATTTGTGTGTGTGTGTGTGTCGAGTGAGATTTGTGTGTGTGTCGAGTGAGATTTGTGTGTGTGTGTGTGTGTCGAGTGAGATTTGTGTGTGTGTGTGTGTGTTGAGTGAGATTTGTGTGTGTGTGTGTGTGTGTGTGTGTGTGTGTGTGTGTGTGTGTGTCGAGTGAGATTTGTGTGTGTGTGTGTGTCGAGTGAGATTTGTGTGTGTGTGTGTGTTGAGTGAGATTTGTGTGTGTGTGTCGAGTGAGATCTGTGTGTGTCTGTGTCGAGTGAGATTTGTGTGTGTGTGTGTCGAGTGAGATCTGTGTGTGTCTGTGTCGAGTGAGATTTGTGTGTGTGTGTGTGTGTGTGTCGAGTGAGATCTGTGTGTGTCTGTGTCGAGTGAGATTTGTGTGTGTGTGTGTCGAGTGAGATTTGTGTGTGTGTGTGTCGAGTGAGATTTGTGTGTGTGTGGAGCGAGATCTGTGTGTGTGTGTGTCGATTGAGATTTGTGTGTCTGTGTGTGTCGAGTGAGATTTGTGTGTGTGTGTCGAGTGAGATTTGTGTGTGTCGAGTGAGATTTGTGTGTGTTGAGGGAGATTTGTGTGTGTCGAGTGAGATTTGTGTGTGTGTGTGTTGAGTGAGATTTGTGTGTGTGTTGAGTGAGATTTGTGTGTGTGTGTGTCGAGTGAGATTTGTGTGTGTGTGTCGAGTGAGATTGTGTGCCTGTGTTGAGTGAGATTTGTGTGTGTGTGTGTTGAGTGAGATTTGTGTGTGTGTGTGTGTGTCGAGTGAGATTTGTGTGTGTGTGTGTGTGTGTCGAGTGAGATTTGTGTGTGTGTCGAGTGAGATTTGTGTGTGTGTCGAGTGAGATCTGTCTGTGTCTGTGTCGAGTGAGATTTGTGTGTGTGTGTGTGTGTCGAGTGAGATTTGTGTGTGTGTCGAGTGAGATTTGTGTGTGTGTGGAGTGAGATTTGTGTGTGTGGAGTGAGATTTGTGTGTGTGGAGTGAGATTTGTGTGTGTGTGTGTGTGTGTGTGGAGTGAGATTTGTGTGTGTGTGTGTGTGTGTCGAGTGAGATGTCTGTGTGTTTGTGTGTGCGTGGAGTGAGATTTGTGTGAGTCGAGGGAGATTTGTGTGTGTGTGTGTGTGTCGAGTGAGATGTCTCTGTGTCTGTGTGTATGCGTGTGTGTGTGGAGTGAGATTTGTGTGTGTGTGTGTCGAGTGAGATTTGTGTGTGTCGAGGGAGATTTGTGTGTGTCGAGGGACATTTGTGTGTGTGTGTCGAGGGAGATTTGTGTGTGTGTGTGTGTGTGTGTGTGTGGAGTGAGATGTCTGTGTGTGTGTGTGTGTTGAGTGAGATTTGTGTGTGTGTGTGTCGAGTGAGATTTGTGTGTGTGTCGAGGGAGATTTGTGTGTGTGTGTGTGTGTGTGTGGAGTGAGATGTCTGTGTGTGTGTGTGTGTGTGTCGAGTGAGATTTGTGTGTGTGTGTCGAATGAGATTTGTGTGTGTCGAGGGAGATTTGTGTGTGTGTGTGTCGAGGGAGATTTGTGTGTGTGTGTCGAGTGAGATGTCTGTGTGTGTGTGTGTGTGTCGAGTGAGATTTGTGTGTGTGTGTGTCGAGTGAGATTTGTGTGTGTCGAGTGAGATTTGTGTGTGTTGAGGGAGATTTGTGTGTGTCGAGTGAGATTTGTGTGTGTGTGTTGAGTGCGATTTGTGTGTGTGTTGAGTGAGATTTGTGTGTGTGTGTGTGTCGAGTGAGATTTGTGTGTGTGTCGAGGGAGATTTGTGTGTGTGTGTGTGTGTGTGTGGAGTGAGATGTCTGTGTGTGTGTGTGTGTGTCGAGTGAGATTTGTGTGTGTGTGTCGAATGAGATTTGTGTGTGTCGAGGGAGATTTGTGTGTGTGTGTGTCGAGGGAGATTTGTGTGTGTGTGTGTGTCGAGTGAAATGTCTGTGTGTGTGTCGAGGGAGATTTGTGTGTGTGTGTGTGTGTGTGTGTGGAGTGAGATGTCTGTGTGTGTGTGTGTGTGTCGAGTGAGATTTGTGTGTGTGTGTGTGTCGAGTGAGATTTGTGTGTGTGTGTCGAATGAGATTTGTGTGTGTCGAGGGAGATTTGTGTGTGTGTGTCGAGTGAGATTTGTGTGTGTGTGTCGAGTGAGATTTGTGTGTGTGTGTCGAGGGAGATTTGTGTGTGTGTGTGTGTCGAGTGAGATTTGTGTGTGTGTGTGTCGAGTGAGATTTGTGTGTGTTGAGGGAGATTTGTGTGTGTCGAGTGAGATTTGTGTGTGTGTGTTGAGTGAGATTTGTGTGTGTGTTGAGTGAGATTTGTGTGTGTGTGTGTCGAGTGAGATTTGTGTGTGTGTGTCTAGTGAGATTGTGTGCTTGTGTTGAGTGAGATTTGTGTGTGTGTGTGTCGAGTGAGATTTGTGTGTGTGTGTGTGTCGAGTGGGATTTGTGTGTGTGTGTGTGTGTCGAGTGAGATTTGTGTGTGTGTGTGTGCCGAGTGAGATTTGTGTGTGTGTGTGTGTGTCGAGTGAGCTTTGTGTGTGTGTGTGTCGAGTGAGATCTGTCTGTGTCTGTGTCGAGTGAGATTTGTGTGTGTGTGTGTCGAGTGAGATCTGTCTGTGTGTGTGGCGAGTGACATTTGTGTGTGTGTGTGGCGAGTGACATTTGTGTGTGTCGAGGGAGATTTGTGTGTGACGAGGAACATTTGGGTGTGTGTGTCGAGGGAGATTTGTGCGTGTGTGTGTGTCGAGTGAGATTTGTGTGTGTGTGTGGCGAGTGACATTTGTGTGTGTCGAGGGAGATTTGTGTGTGACGAAGGACATTTGGGTGTGTGTGTCGAGGGAGATTTGTGCGTGTGTGTGTGTGTGTGTGGAGTGAGATGTCTGCGTGTGTGTGTGTGTCGAGTGAGATTTGTGTGTGTGTGTGTCGAGTGAGATTTGTGTGTGTGTGTGTTGAGTGAGATTTGTGTGTGTGTGTGTGTGTCGAGTGAGATTTGTGTGTGTGTGTGTGTCGAGTGAGATTTATGTGTGTCGAGTGAGATTTGTGTGTGTTGAGGGAGATTTGTGTGTGTCGAGTGAGATTTGTGTGTGTGTGTGTGTTGAGTGAGATTTGTGTGTGTGTTGAGTGAGATTTGTGTGTGTGTGTGTGTCGAGTGAGATTTGTGTGTGTGTGTCTAGTGAGATTGTGTGCCTGTGTTGAGTGAGATTTGTGTGTGTGTGTGTGGAGTGAGATTTGTGTGCGTGTCGAGTGAGATTTGTGTGTGTGTGTGTGTCGAGTGAGATTTGTGTGTGTGTCGAGTGAGATTTGTGTGTGTGTGTGTGTCGAGTGAGATTTGTGTGTGTGTGTGTGTCGAGTGAGATTTGTGTGTGTGTGTGTGTCGAGTGAGATTTGTGTGTGTGTGTGTGTGTCGAGTGAGATTTGTGTGTGTGTGTGTCGAGTGAGATTTGTGTGTGTGTGTGTCGAGTGAGATTTCTGTGTGTGTGTGTTGAGTGAGATTTGTGTGTGTGTGTGTCGAGTGAGATTTGTGTGTGTGTGTGTGTGTGGAGTGAGATGTCTGTCTGTGTGTGTCGAGTGAGATTTGTGTGTGTCGAGGGACATTTGCGTGTGTGTGTCGAGGGAGATTTGTGTGTGTGTGTGTGTGAGTGGAGTGAGATGTCAGTGTGTGTGTGTGTGTGTGTTGAGTGAGATTTGTGTGTGTGCGTGTGTGTGTGT
Source organism: Mustelus asterias (assembly GCF_964213995.1). Lineage (NCBI taxonomy): Eukaryota > Metazoa > Chordata > Chondrichthyes > Carcharhiniformes > Triakidae > Mustelus > Mustelus asterias. The sequence continues at coordinate 37,951,787 of NC_135808.1, forward strand.
GGAGTGAGATGTCTGTCTGTGTGTGTCGAGTGAGATTTGTGTGTCGAGTGAGATTTGTGTGTGTGTGTGTGTCGAGGGGGATTTGTGTGCGTGTGTCGAGGGAGATTTGTGTGTGTGTGTGTGTGTGGAGTGAGATGTCTGTGTGTGTGAGTGTGTCGAGTGGGATTTGTGTGCGTGTGTCGAGTGAGATTTGTGTGTGTCGAGGGAGATTTGTGTGTGGGTGTGTCGAGGGAGATTTGTGTGTGTCGAGTGAGATTTGTGTGTGTTGAGGGAGATTTGTGTGTCGAGTGAGATTTGTGTGTGTGTGTGTTGAGTGAGATTTGTGTGTGTGTTGAGTGAGATTTGTGTGTATGTGTGTGTCGAGTGAGATTTGTGTGTGTGTGTCTAGTGAGATTGTGTGCGTGTGTTGAGTGAGATTTGTGTGTGTGTGTGTTGAGTGACATTTGTGTGCGTGTCGAGTGAGATTTGTGTGTGTGTGTGTCCCGAGTGAGATTTGTGTGTGTCGAGTGAGATTTGTGTGTGTGTGTGTGTTGAGTGAGATTTGTGTGTGTGTGTGTGTGTCGAGTGAGATTTGTGTGTGTGTGTGTTGAGTGAGATTTGTGTGTGTGTGTCGAGTGAGATTTGTGTGTGTCGAGTGAGATTTGTGTGTGTGTGTGTGTTGAGTGAGATTTGTGTGTGTGTGTGTGTGTCGAGTGAGATTTGTGTGTGTCGAGTGAGATTTGTGTGTGTGTGTGTGTTGAGTGAGATTTGTGTGTGTCGAGTGAGATTTGTGTGTGTGTGTGTTGAGTGAGATTTGTGTGTGTGTGTGTGTGTCGAGTGAGATTTGTGTGTGTGTGTTGAGTGAGATTTGTGTGTGTGTGTGTGTTGAGTGAGATTTGTGTGTGTGTGTGTGTTGAGTGAGATTTGTGTGTGTGTGTGTGTGTCGAGTGAGATTTGTGTGTGTCGAGTGAGATTTGTGTGTGTGTGTGTGTGTTGAGTGAGATTTGTGTGTGTGTGTGTGTTGAGTGAGATTTGTGTGTGTGTGTGTGTCGAGTGAGATCTGTGTGTGTCTGTGTCGAGTGAGATTTGTGTGTGTGTGTGTGTGTCGAGTGAGATCTGTGTGTGTCTGTGTCGAGTGAGATTTGTGTGTGTGTGTGTGTCGAGTGAGATTTGTGTGTGTGTGTGTGTGTCGAGTGAGATTTGTGTGTGTGTGTGTGTGTGTCGAGTGAGATTTGTGTGTGTGTGTGTTGAGTGAGATTTGTGTGTGTGTGTCGAGTGAGATTTTTGTGTGTGTGTGTCGAGTGAGATTTGTGTGTGTGTGTCGAGTGAGATTTGTGTGTGTGTGTGTCCCGAGTGAGATTTGTGTGTGTGTGTGTGTGTGGAGTGAGATTTGTGTGTGTCGAGTGAGATTTGTGTGTGTGGAGCGAGATTTGTGTGTGTGGGTCGATTGAGATTTGTGTGTGTGTGTGTGTGTGTGGAGTGAGATTTGTGTGTGTGTGTGTCGAGTGAAATTTGTGTGTGTCGAGGGAGATTTGTGTGTGTCGAGGGACATTTGTGTGTGTGTGTCGAGGGAGATTTGTGTGTGTGTGTGTGTGTGTGTGGAGTGAGATGTCAGTGCGTGTGTGTGTGTGTCGAGTGAGATTTGTGTGTGTGTGTGTGTGTGTGTGTGTGGAGTGAGATGTCTGTGTGTGTGTGTCGAGTGAGATTTGTGTGTCGAGTGAGATTTGTGTGTGTGTGTGTCGAGTGAGATTTGTGTGTGTGTGTGTGTGTGTGTGTGTGTGTGTGGAGTGAGATGTCTGTGTGTGTGTGTCGAGTGAGATTTGTGTGTCGAGTGAGATTTGTGTGTGTGTGTGTCGAGTGAGATTTGTGTGTGTGTGTCGAGGGAGATTTGTGTGTGTGTGTGGAGTGAGATGTCTATGTGTGTGTGTGTGTCGAGTGGGATTTGTGTGCGTGTGTCGAGTGAGATTTGTGTGTGTCGAGGGAGATTTGTGTGTGGGTGTGTCGAGGGAGATTTGTGTGTGTGTGTGTGTGTGTGTCGAGTGAGATGTCTGTGTGTGTCGAGTGAGATTTGTGTGTGCGTGTCGAGTGAGATTTGTCTGTGTCGAGTGAGATTTGTGTGTTGAGGGAGATTTGTGTGTGTCGAGTGAGATTTGTGTGTGTGTGTGTCGAGTGAGATTTGTGTGTGTGTGTCGAGTGAGATTTGTCTGTGTCGAGTGAGATTTGTGTGTTGAGTGAGATTTGTGTGCGTGTCGAGTGAGATTTGTGTGTGTGTGTCGAGTGAGATTTGTGTGTGTGTGTGTCGAGTGAGATTTGTGTTTGTGTGTGTGTCGAGTGAGATTTGTGTGTGTGTGTGTGTGTCGAGTGAGATTTGTGTGTGTGTGTCGAGTGAGATTTGTGTGTGTGTGTGTGTCGAGTGAGATTTGTGTGTGTCGAGGGACATTTGCGTGTGTGTGTCGAGGGAGATTTGTGTGTGTGTGAGTGGAGTGAGATGTCAGTGTGTGTGTGTGTGTGTGTTGAGTGAGATTTGTGTGTGTGCGTGTGTGTGTGTGGAGTGAGATGTCTGTCTGTGTGTGTCGAGTGAGATTTGTGTGTCGAGTGAGATTTGTGTGTGTGTGTGTGTCGAGGGGGATTTGTGTGCGTGTGTCGAGGGAGATTTGTGTGTGTGTGTGTGTGTGGAGTGAGATGTCTGTGTGTGTGAGTGTGTCGAGTGGGATTTGTGTGCGTGTGTCGAGTGAGATTTGTGTGTGTCGAGGGAGATTTGTGTGTGGGTGTGTCGAGGGAGATTTGTGTGTGTCGAGTGAGATTTGTGTGTGTTGAGGGAGATTTGTGTGTCGAGTGAGATTTGTGTGTGTGTGTGTTGAGTGAGATTTGTGTGTGTGTTGAGTGAGATTTGTGTGTATGTGTGTGTCGAGTGAGATTTGTGTGTGTGTGTCTAGTGAGATTGTGTGCGTGTGTTGAGTGAGATTTGTGTGTGTGTGTGTTGAGTGACATTTGTGTGCGTGTCGAGTGAGATTTGTGTGTGTGTGTGTCCCGAGTGAGATTTGTGTGTGTCGAGTGAGATTTGTGTGTGTGTGTGTGTTGAGTGAGATTTGTGTGTGTGTGTGTGTGTCGAGTGAGATTTGTGTGTGTGTGTGTTGAGTGAGATTTGTGTGTGTGTGTGTGTGTCGAGTGAGATTTGTGTGTGTCGAGTGAGATTTGTGTGTGTGTGTGTGTTGAGTGAGATTTGTGTGTGTGTGTGTGTGTCGAGTGAGATTTGTGTGTGTCGAGTGAGATTTGTGTGTGTGTGTGTGTTGAGTGAGATTTGTGTGTGTCGAGTGAGATTTGTGTGTGTGTGTGTTGAGTGAGATTTGTGTGTGTGTGTGTGTGTCGAGTGAGATTTGTGTGTGTGTGTTGAGTGAGATTTGTGTGTGTGTGTGTGTTGAGTGAGATTTGTGTGTGTGTGTGTGTGTGTGTTGAGTGAGATTTGTGTGTGTGTGTGTGTGTCGAGTGAGATTTGTGTGTGTCGAGTGAGATTTGTGTGTGTGTGTGTGTGTTGAGTGAGATTTGTGTGTGTGTGTGTGTTGAGTGAGATTTGTGTGTGTGTGTGTGTCGAGTGAGATCTGTGTGTGTCTGTGTCGAGTGAGATTTGTGTGTGTGTGTGTGTCGAGTGAGATCTGTGTGTGTCTGTGTCGAGTGAGATTTGTGTGTGTGTGTGTGTGTCGAGTGAGATCTGTGTGTGTCTGTGTCGAGTGAGATTTGTGTGTGTGTGTGTGTCGAGTGAGATTTGTGTGTGTGTGTGTGTGTCGAGTGAGATTTGTGTGTGTGTGTGTGTGTGTCGAGTGAGATTTGTGTGTGTGTGTGTTGAGTGAGATTTGTGTGTGTGTGTCGAGTGAGATTTTTGTGTGTGTGTGTCGAGTGAGATTTGTGTGTGTGTGTCGAGTGAGATTTGTGTGTGTGTGTGTCCCGAGTGAGATTTGTGTGTGTGTGTGTGTGTGGAGTGAGATTTGTGTGTGTCGAGTGAGATTTGTGTGTGTGGAGCGAGATTTGTGTGTGTGGGTCGATTGAGATTTGTGTGTGTGTGTGTGTGTGTGGAGTGAGATTTGTGTGTGTGTGTGTCGAGTGAAATTTGTGTGTGTCGAGGGAGATTTGTGTGTGTCGAGGGACATTTGTGTGTGTGTGTCGAGGGAGATTTGTGTGTGTGTGTGTGTGTGTGTGGAGTGAGATGTCAGTGCGTGTGTGTGTGTGTCGAGTGAGATTTGTGTGTGTGTGTGTGTGTGTGTGTGTGGAGTGAGATGTCTGTGTGTGTGTGTCGAGTGAGATTTGTGTGTCGAGTGAGATTTGTGTGTGTGTGTGTCGAGTGAGATTTGTGTGTGTGTGTGTGTGTGTGTGTGTGTGTGTGTGTGGAGTGAGATGTCTGTGTGTGTGTGTCGAGTGAGATTTGTGTGTCGAGTGAGATTTGTGTGTGTGTGTGTCGAGTGAGATTTGTGTGTGTGTGTCGAGGGAGATTTGTGTGTGTGTGTGGAGTGAGATGTCTATGTGTGTGTGTGTGTCGAGTGGGATTTGTGTGCGTGTGTCGAGTGAGATTTGTGTGTGTCGAGGGAGATTTGTGTGTGGGTGTGTCGAGGGAGATTTGTGTGTGTGTGTGTGTGTGTGTCGAGTGAGATGTCTGTGTGTGTCGAGTGAGATTTGTGTGTGCGTGTCGAGTGAGATTTGTCTGTGTCGAGTGAGATTTGTGTGTTGAGGGAGATTTGTGTGTGTCGAGTGAGATTTGTGTGTGTGTGTGTCGAGTGAGATTTGTGTGTGTGTGTCGAGTGAGATTTGTCTGTGTCGAGTGAGATTTGTGTGTTGAGTGAGATTTGTGTGCGTGTCGAGTGAGATTTGTGTGTGTGTGTCGAGTGAGATTTGTGTGTGTGTGTGTCGAGTGAGATTTGTGTTTGTGTGTGTGTCGAGTGAGATTTGTGTGTGTGTGTGTGTGTCGAGTGAGATTTGTGTGTGTGTGTCGAGTGAGATTTGTGTGTGTGTGTGTGTCGAGTGAGATTTGTGTGTGTCGAGGGACATTTGCGTGTGTGTGTCGAGGGAGATTTGTGTGTGTGTGTGTGTGAGTGGAGTGAGATGTCAGTGTGTGTGTGTGTGTGTGTTGAGTGAGATTTGTGTGTGTGCGTGTGTGTGTGTGGAGTGAGATGTCTGTCTGTGTGTGTCGAGTGAGATTTGTGTGTCGAGTGAGATTTGTGTGTGTGTGTGTGTCGAGGGGGATTTGTGTGCGTGTGTCGAGGGAGATTTGTGTGTGTGTGTGTGTGTGTGGAGTGAGATGTCTGTGTGTGTGAGTGTGTCGAGTGGGATTTGTGTGCGTGTGTCGAGTGAGATTTGTGTGTGTCGAGGGAGATTTGTGTGTGGGTGTGTCGAGGGAGATTTGTGTGTGGCGAGTGAGATTTGTGTGTGTTGAGGGAGATTTGTGTGTCGAGTGAGATTTGTGTGTGTGTGTGTTGAGTGAGATTTGTGTGTGTGTTGAGTGAGATTTGTGTGTATGTGTGTGTCGAGTGAGATTTGTGTGTGTGTGTCTAGTGAGATTGTGTGCGTGTGTTGAGTGAGATTTGTGTGTGTGTGTGTTGAGTGACATTTGTGTGCGTGTCGAGTGAGATTTGTGTGTGTGTGTGTCCCGAGTGAGATTTGTGTGTGTCGAGTGAGATTTGTGTGTGTGTGTGTGTTGAGTGAGATTTGTGTGTGTGTGTGTGTGTCGAGTGAGATTTGTGTGTGTGTGTGTTGAGTGAGATTTGTGTGTGTGTGTGTGTGTCGAGTGAGATTTGTGTGTGTCGAGTGAGATTTGTGTGTGTGTGTGTGTTGAGTGAGATTTGTGTGTGTGTGTGTGTGTCGAGTGAGATTTGTGTGTGTCGAGTGAGATTTGTGTGTGTGTGTGTGTTGAGTGAGATTTGTGTGTGTCGAGTGAGATTTGTGTGTGTGTGTGTTGAGTGAGATTTGTGTGTGTGTGTGTGTGTCGAGTGAGATTTGTGTGTGTGTGTTGAGTGAGATTTGTGTGTGTGTGTGTGTTGAGTGAGATTTGTGTGTGTGTGTGTGTGTGTTGAGTGAGATTTGTGTGTGTGTGTGTGTGTCGAGTGAGATTTGTGTGTGTCGAGTGAGATTTGTGTGTGTGTGTGTGTGTTGAGTGAGATTTGTGTGTGTGTGTGTGTTGAGTGAGATTTGTGTGTGTGTGTGTCGAGTGAGATCTGTGTGTGTCTGTGTCGAGTGAGATTTGTGTGTGTGTGTGTGTGTCGAGTGAGATCTGTGTGTGTCTGTGTCGAGTGAGATTTGTGTGTGTGTGTGTGTCGAGTGAGATTTGTGTGTGTGTGTGTGTGTCGAGTGAGATTTGTGTGTGTGTGTGTGTGTGTGTCGAGTGAGATTTGTGTGTGTGTGTGTTGAGTGAGATTTGTGTGTGTGTGTCGAGTGAGATTTTTGTGTGTGTGTGTCGAGTGAGATTTGTGTGTGTGTGTGTCGAGTGAGATTTGTGTGTGTGTGTGTCCCGAGTGAGATTTGTGTGTGTGTGTGTGTGTGGAGTGAGATTTGTGTGTGTCGAGTGAGATTTGTGTGTGTGGAGCGAGATTTGTGTGTGTGGGTCGATTGAGATTTGTGTGTGTGTGTGTGTGTGTGGAGTGAGATTTGTGTGTGTGTGTGTCGAGTGAAATTTGTGTGTGTCGAGGGAGATTTGTGTGTGTCGAGGGACATTTGTGTGTGTGTGTCGAGGGAGATTTGTGTGTGTGTGTGTGTGTGTGTGTGGAGTGAGATGTCAGTGCGTGTGTGTGTGTGTCGAGTGAGATTTGTGTGTGTGTGTGTGTGTGTGTGTGTGTGTGGAGTGAGATGTCTGTGTGTGTGTGTCGAGTGAGATTTGTGTGTCGAGTGAGATTTGTGTGTGTGTGTGTCGAGTGAGATTTGTGTGTGTGTGTGTGTGTGTGTGTGTGTGTGGAGTGAGATGTCTGTGTGTGTGTGTCGAGTGAGATTTGTGTGTCGAGTGAGATTTGTGTGTGTGTGTGTCGAGTGAGATTTGTGTGTGTGTGTCGAGGGAGATTTGTGTGTGTGTGTGGAGTGAGATGTCTATGTGTGTGTGTGTGTCGAGTGGGATTTGTGTGCGTGTGTCGAGTGAGATTTGTGTGTGTCGAGGGAGATTTGTGTGTGGGTGTGTCGAGGGAGATTTGTGTGTGTGTGTGTGTGTGTGTCGAGTGAGATGTCTGTGTGTGTCGAGTGAGATTTGTGTGTGCGTGTCGAGTGAGATTTGTCTGTGTCGAGTGAGATTTGTGTGTTGAGGGAGATTTGTGTGTGTCGAGTGAGATTTGTGTGTGTGTGTGTCGAGTGAGATTTGTGTGTGTGTGTCGAGTGAGATTTGTCTGTGTCGAGTGAGATTTGTGTGTTGAGTGAGATTTGTGTGCGTGTCGAGTGAGATTTGTGTGTGTGTGTCGAGTGAGATTTGTGTGTGTGTGTGTCGAGTGAGATTTGTGTTTGTGTGTGTGTCGAGTGAGATTTGTGTGTGTGTGTGTGTGTCGAGTGAGATTTGTGTGTGTGTGTCGAGTGAGATTTGTGTGTGTGTGTGTGTCGAGTGAGATTTGTGTGTGTGTGTGTTGAGTTAGATTTGTGTGCGTGTCGAGTGAGATGTCTGTGTGTGTGTGTCGAGTGATATTTGTGTGTGTGTGTGTGTCGAGTGAGATTTGTGTGTGTGTGTGTGTGTGTCGAGTGAGATTTGTGTGTGTGTGTCGAGTGAGATTTGTGTGTGTGTGTGTGTGTGTCGAGTGAGATTTGTGTGTGTGTCTGTGTGTCGAGTGAGATTTGTGTGTGTGTGTGTTGAGTGAGATTTGTGTGTGTGTGTGTCGAGTGAGATTTGTGTGTGTGTCGAGTGAGATTTGTGTGTGTGTCGAGTGAGATTTGTGTGTGTGTCGAGTGAGATTTGTGTGTGTGTGTGTCGAGTGAGATTTGTGTGTGTGTGTGTGTGTTGAGTGAGATTTGTGTGTGTGTGTGTGTATGGAATGAGATTTGTGTGTATGTGTGTCGAGTGAGATTTGTGTGTGTGTCAAGGGAGATTTGTGGGTGTCGAGGGACATTTGTGTGTGTGTCGAGGGAGATTTGTGTGTGTGTCTCGAGTGAGATTTGTGTGTGTGTGTGTCGAGTGAGATTTGTGTGTGTGTGTCGAGGGAGATTTGTGTCTGTGTGTGGAGTTAGATGTCTGTGTGTGTGTGTCGAGTGAGATTTGTGTGTGTGTGTCGAGTGAGATTTGTGTGTGTGTGTGTGTGTGTGTGTGGAGTGAGATTTCTGTGTGTGTGTGTGTCGAGTGAGATTTGTGTGTGTGTGTCGAGTGAGATTTGTGTGTGATGTGTGTCGAGGGAGATTTGTGTCTGTGTGTGTGGAGTTAGATGTCTGTGTGTGTGTGTCGAGTGAGATTTGTGTGTGTGTGTCGAGTGAGATGTCTGTGTGTGTGTGTGTGTCGAGTGAGATTTGTGTGTGTGTGTCGAGTGAGATTTGTGTGTGTCGAGGGAGATTTGTGTGTGTGTGTGTCGAGGGAGATTTGTGTACGTGTGTGTGTGTGTCGAGTGAGATGTCTGTGTGTGTGTGTGTTGAGTGAGATTTGTGTGTGTGTGTGTGTGTGGAGTGAGATTTGTGTGTGTGTGTGGCGAGTGACATTTGTGTGTGTCGAGGGAGATTTGAGTGTGACGAGGGACATTTGGGTGTGTGTGTCGAGGGAGATTTGTGCGTGTGTGTGTGTGTGTGTGTGGAGTGAGATGTCTGTGTGTGTGTGTGTGTCGAGTGAGATTTGTGTGTGTGTGTGTGTCGAGTGAGATTTGTGTGTGTGTGTGTCGAGTGAGATTTGTGTGTGTCGAGTGAGATTTGTGTGTGTTGAGGGAGATTTGTGTGTGTCGAGTGAGATTTGTGTGTGTGTGTGTTGAGTGAGATTTGTGTGTGTGTTGAGTGAGATTTGTGTGTGTGTGTGTGTGTGTCGAGTGAGATTTGTGTGTGTGTGTGTGTCGAGTGAGATTTGTGTGTGTCGAGTGAGATTTGTGTGTGTTGAGGGAGATTTGTGTGTGTCGAGTGAGATTTGTGTGTGTGTGTGTTGAGTGAGATTTGTGTGTGTGTTGAGTGAGATTTGTGTGTGTGTGTGTTGAGTGAGATTTGTGTGCGTGTCGAGTTAGATTTGTGTGTGTGTGTGTGTCGCGTGAGATTTGTGTGTGTGTCGAGTGAGATTTGTGTGTGTGTGTGTGTCGAGTGAGATTTGTGTGTGTGTGTGTGTGTCGAGTGAGATTTGTGTGTGTGTGTGTCGAGTGATATTTGTGTGTGTGTGTGTCGAGTGAGATTTCTGTGTGTGTGTTGAGTGAGATTTGTGTGTGTGTGTGTGTGTGTGTCGAGTGAGATTTGTGTGTGTGTGTGTCGAGTGAGATTTGTGTGTGTCGAGGGACATTTGCGTGTGTGTGTGTGTGTGTGTGAGTGGAGTGAGATGTCTGTGTGTGTGTGTGTGTGTGTTGAGTGAGATTTGTGTGTGTGTGTGTGTGTGGAGTGAGATGTCTGTGTGTGTGTGTCGAGTGAGATTTGTGTGTCGAGTGAGATTTGTGTGTGTGTGTGTCGAGTGAGATTTGTGTGCGTGTGTCGAGGGAGATTTGTGTGTGTGTGTGTGTGTGGAGTGAGATGTCTGTGTGTGTGAGTGTGTCGAGTGGGATTTGTGTGCGTGTGTCGAGTGAGATTTGTGTGTGTCGAGTGAGATTTGTGTGTGTCGAGGGAGATTTGTGTGTGGGTGTGTCGAGGGAGATTTGTGTGTGTGTGTGTCGAGTGAGATGTCTGTGTGTGTCGAGTGAGATTTGTGTGTGTGTGTCGAGTGAGATTTGTGTGTGTCGAGTGAGATTTGTGTGTGTTGAGGGAGATTTGTGTGTCGAGTGAGATTTGTGTGTGTGTTGAGTGAGATTTGTGTGTGTGTTGAGTGACATTTATGTGCGTGTCGAGTGAGATTTGTGTGTGTGTGTGTGCCGAGTGAGATTTGTGTGTGTGTGTGTGTCGAGTGAGATTTGTGTGTGTCGAGTGAGATGTGTGTGTGTGTGTGTGTGTCGAGTGAGATTTGTGTGTGTGTGCGTGTTGAGTGAGATTTGTGTGTGTGTGTGTGTCGAGTGAGATCTGTGTGTGTCTGTGTCGAGTGAGATTTGTGTGTGTGTGTGTGTGTCGAGTGAGATCTGTGTGTGTCTGTGTCGAGTGAGATTTGTGTGTGTGTGTGTGTCGAGTGAGATTTGTGTGTGTGTGTGTCGAGTGAGATTTGTGTGTGTGTGTCGAGTGAGATTTGTGTGTGTGTGTGTTGAGTGAGATTTGTGTGTGTGTGTGTCGAGTGAGATTTGTGTGTGTGTGTGTCGAGTGAGATTTGTGTGTGTGTGGAGCGAGATTTGTGTGTGTGGGTCGATTGAGATTTGTGTGTGTGTGTGTGTGTCGAATGAGATTTGTGTGTGTGTCGAGTGAGATTTGTGTGTGTGTCGAGTGATATTTGTGTGTGGGTGTGTCGAGTGAGATTTGTGAGTGTGTGTGTGTGTGTGTGTGTGTTTGTGTGGAGTGAGATTTGTGTGTGTGTGTGTGTGTGTGTGTTTGTGTGGAGTGAGATTTGTGAGTGTGTGTGTCGAGTGACATTTGTGTGTGTCGAGGGAGATTTGTGTGTCGAGTGAGATTTGTGTGTGTGTGTGTCGAGTGAGATTTGTGTGCGTGTGTCGAGGGAGATTTGTGTGTGTGTGTGTGTGTGGAGTGAGATGTCTGTGTGTGTGAGTGTGTCGAGTGAGATTTGTGTGTGTCGAGGGAGATTTGTGTGTGGGTGTGTCGAGGGAGATTTGTGTGTGTGTGTGTCGAGTGAGATGTCTGTGTGTGCCGAGTGAGATTTGTGTGTGTGTGTTGAGGGAGATTTGTGTGTCGAGTGAGATTTGTGTGTGTGTGTGTTGAGTGAGATTTGTGTGTGTGTTGAGTGAGATTTGTGCGTGTGTTGAGTGAGATTTGTGTGTGTGTGTGTTGAGTGACATTTGTGTGCGTGTCGAGTGAGATTTGTGTGTGTGTGTGTGCCGAGTGAGATGTGTGTGTGTGTGCGTGTTGAGTGAGATTTGTGTGTGTGTGTGTGTCGAGTGAGATCTGTGTGTGTCTGTGTCGAGTGAGATTTGTGTGTGTGTGTGTGTCGAGTGAGATCTGTGTGTGTCTGTGTCGAGTGAGATTTGTGTGTGTGTGTGTGTCGAGTGAGATTTGTGTGTGTGTGTGTCGAGTGAGATTTGTGTGTGTGTGTGTGTGTCGAGTGAGATTTGTGTGTGTGTGTGTTGAGTGAGATTTGTGTGTGTGTGTGTCGAGTGAGATTTGTGTGTGTGTGTCGAGTGAGATTTGTGTGTGTGTATGTCGAGTGAGATTTGTGTGTGTGTGGAGCGAGATTTGTGTGTGTGGGTCGATTGAGATTTGTGTGTGTGTGTGTGGAGTGAGATTTGTGTGTGTGTCGAGTGAGATTTGTGTGTGTGTGTGTCGAGTGAGATTTGTGTGTGTGTCGAGTGAGATTTGTGTGTGTGTGTGTCGAGTGAGATTTGTGTGTGTGTGTGTGTGTGTGTGTGTTTGTGTTGAGTGAGATTTGTGTGTGTGTGTGTGTGTGTTTGTGTGGAGTGAGATTTGTGAGTGTGTGTGTCGAGTGACATTTGTGTGTGTCGAGGGAGATTTGTGTGTGTCTTGGGACATTTGTGTGTGTGTGTCGAGGGAAATTTGTGTGTGTGTGTGTGTGTGTGTGTGTCGACTCAGATTTGTGTGTGTTGAGTGAGATTTGTGTGTGTGTGTGTCGAGTGAGATTTGTGTGTGTGTCGAGTGAGATTTGTGTGTGTGTCGAGTGAGATTTGTGTGTGTGTCGAGTGCGATTTGTGTGTGTGTGTGTCGAGTGAGATTTGTGTGTGTGTGTGTGTGTCGAGTGAGATTTGTGTGTGTGTGTGTGTCGAGTGAGATTTGTGTGTGTGTGTCGAGTGAGATTTGTGTGTGTGTGTCGAGTGAGATTTGTGTGTGTGTCTGTGTGTCGAGTGAGATTTGTGTGTGTGTGTGTTGAGTGAAATTTGTGTGTGTGTGTGTCGAGTGAGATTTGTGTGTGTGTCGAGTGAGATTTGTGTGTGTGTCGAGTGAGATTTGTGTGTGTGTCGAGTGAGATTTATGTGTGTGTCGAGTGAGATTTGTGTGTGTGTGTGTCGAGTGAGATTTGTGTGTGTGTGTGTGTGTTGAGTGAGATTTGTGTGTGTGTGTGTGTGTGGAGTGAGATTTGGGTGTATGTGTGTCGAGTGAGATTTGTGTGTGTGTCAAGGGAGATTTGTGGGTGTGTCGAGTGAGACTTGTGTGTGTGTGTGTGTGTGGAGTGAGATTTGGGTGTATGTGTGTCGAGTGAGATTTGTGTGTGTGTCAAGGGAGATTTGTGGGTGTCGAGGGACATTTGTGTGTGTGTGTCGAGGGAGATTTGTGTGTGTGTCTCGAGTGAGATTTGTGTGTGTGTCTCGAGTGAGATTTGTGTGTGTGTGTGTCGAG